>NW_026061699.1:7306420-7610854 GCF_023897955.1 Schistocerca gregaria
TTTGAGACATTACTCGTATAGAGAAGAGTCCGCATGGTGCCTGTTGTATTCAATCCCGATGTCATTTTTGTGTTTCATCAACACTCTGAATGTCCACAGATTACAGGAAGCCTCCAGATGTGTTTCGGAAACTACTTCTGGTCTCCCAGGTATCGATCAAAGCGTAGACAGTTTGAGACACTACTCCCATGCAGAAATTTCCACATGGTGCCTGTTGTATTAAATCCCGATGCAATTTCTGTGTTTCATTAACACCCTGAAAATCTACAGATTACAGGAAGCCTTCAGATGTGCTTCGGAAACCACTACTGGTCTCCCAGGGACGATCGAAGCGTAGATAGTTAGAGACATTACTCCCATGGAGAAAAGTCCGCATGGTGCTGTTGTATTCAATCCCGATGTAATTTCTGTGTTTCATAAACACTCAGAACGTCCACAGATTACAGGAAGCTTCCAGATGTGCTCTGGAAACTACTACTGGTCTCCCAGCAGTCGATCAAACGTAGACAGTTTGAGACATTACTCCCATGTGGAGAAGTCCTTATGGTGCCTGTTGTAATCAATCCCGATGCAATTTCTGTGTATCATTAACACTCTGAACGTCCATAGGTTACATGAAGCCTCCAGATGTGCTTCGGAAACTACTACTGGTCTCCAAGGAATCTATCAAAGCGTAGACAGTTTGGGACACTACTCCCATGCAGAAATTTCCACATGGTGCCTGTTGTATTCAATCCCGATGCAATTTCTACATCTACATCTACATCCATACTCCGCAAGCCACCTGACGGTGTATGGCGGAGGGTACCCTGAGTACCTCTATCGGTTCTCCCTTCTATTCCAGTCTCGTATTGTACGTGGAAAGAAGGATTGTCGGTATGCTTCTGTGTGGGTTCTAATCTCTCTGATTTTATCCTCATGGTCTCTTCGCGAGATATACGTAGGAGGGAGTAATATACTGCTTGACTCTTCGGTGAAGGTATGTTCTCGAAACCTTAACAAAAGCTCGTACCGAGCTACTGAGCGTCTCTCCTGCAGAGTCTTCCATTGGAGTTTATCTATCATCTGCGTAACGCTTTCGAAGTTACTAAATGATCCTGTAACGAAGCGCGCTGCTCTCCGTTGGAACTTCTCTATCTCTTCTATCAACCCTACCTGGTGCGGTTCCCACACTGTTGAGCAGTATTCAAGCATTGGGCGAACAAGCGTACTGTAACCTACTTCCTTTGTTGTCGGATTGCATTTCCTGAGGATTCTTCCAATGAATCTCAGTCTGGCATCTGCTTTACCGACGATCAACTTTATATGATCATTCCATTTTAAATCACTCTTAATGAGTACTCCCAAATAATTTATGGAATTATTTCTTCCAGTTGCTGACCTGCTATTTTGTAGCTAAATGATAGGGACCTATCTTTCTTTGTATTCGCATCACATTACACTTGTCTACATTGAGATTCAATTGCCATTCCGTGCACCATCCGTCAATTCGCTGCAGATCCTCCTGCATTTCAGTACAATTTTCCATTGTTGCAACCTCTCGATACACCACAGCATCATCTGCAAAAAGCCTCAGTGAACTTCCGATGTCATCCACCAGGTCATTTATGTATATTGTGAATACCAACGGTCCTATGACACTCCCCTGCGGCACACCTGAAATCACTCTTACTTTGGAAGACTTCTATCCATTGAGAATGACATGCTGCGTTCTGTTATCTAGGAACTCCTCAATCCAATCACACAATTGATCTGATAGTCCGTATGCTCTTACTTTGTTCATTAAACGACTGTGGGGAACTGTGTCAAACGCCTTGCGGAAGTCAAGAAACACGGCATCTACCTGTGAACCCGTGTCTAAGGCCCTCTGAGTCTCGTGGACGAATAGCGCGAGCTGGGTTTCACACGACCGTCTTTTTCGAAACCCATGCTGCTTCCTACAGAGTAGATTTCTAGTCTCCAGAAAAGACATTATATTCGAACATAATACGTGTTCCAAAATTCTACAACTGATCGACGTTAGAGATATAGGTCTATAGTTCTGCACGTCTGTTCGACGTCCCTTCTTGAAAACGGGGATGACCTGTGCCCTTTTCCAATCCTTTGGAACGCTTCGCTCTTCTAGAGACCTACGGTACACCGCTGCAAGAAGGGGGGGCAAGTTCCTTCGCGTACTCTGTGTAAAATCGAACTGGTATTCCATCAGGACCAGTGGCCTTTCCTCTTTTGAGCTATTTTAATTGTTTCTCTATCCCTCTGTCGTCTACTTCGATATCTACCATTTTGTCAACTGTGCGACAATCTAGAGAAGGAAGCACAGTGCAGTCTTCCTCTGTGAAACAGCTTTGGAAGAACACATTTCGTAATTCGGCCTTTAGTCTGTCATCCTCTGTTTCAGTACCATTTTGGTCACAGAGTGTCTGGACATTTTGTATTGATCCACCTACCGCTTTGACATAGGACGAAAATTTCTTAGGGTTTTCTGCCAAGTCAGTACATAGAACTTTACTTTCGAATTCATTGAAAGCCTCTCGCATAGCCCTCCTCACACTGCATTTCGCTTCAAGTAATTTTTGCTTGTCTGCAAGGCTTTGGCTATGTTTATGTTTGCTGTGAAGTTCCCTTTGCTTCCGCAGCAGTTTTCTAACTCGGTTGTTGTACCACGGTGGCTCTTTCCCATCTCTTACGATCTTGCTTGGCACATACTCATCTAACGCATATTGTACCATGGTTTTGAACTTTGTCCACTGATCCTCAACACTATCTGCACTTGAGACAAAACTTTTGTGTTGAGCCGTGAGGTACTCTGTAATCTGCTTTTTGTCACTTTTGCTAAACAGAAGAATCTTCCTACCTTTTTTAATATTTCTATTTACGGCTGAAATCATCGATGCAGTAACCGCTTTATGATCGCTGATTCCCTGTTCTGCATTAACTGATTCAAATAGTTAGGGTCTGTTTGTCACCAGAAGTTCTAATATGTTATCGCCACGAGTCGGTTTTCTGTTTAACTGCTCAAGGTAGTTTTCAGATAAAGCACTTAAAAATATTTCACTGGATTCTTTTTCCCTGCCACCCGTTATGAACGTTTGAGTCTCCCAGTCTATATCCGGCAAATTAAAATCTCCACCCAGAACTATAACATGGTGGGGAAATCTACTCGAAATATTTTCCAAATTATTCTTCAGGTGCTGAGCCACAACAGCTGCTGAGCCCGGGGGCCTATAGAGACAACCAATTACCATGTCTGAGCCTGCTTTAACCGTGACCTTCACCCAAATCATTTCACAATTCGAATCTCCGTCAATTTCCTTCGATACTACTGCACTTCTTATCGCTATAAACACGCCTCCCCCTTCACTGTCCAGCCTATCTCTGCGGTATACATTCCAATCCGAGTTTAGGATTTCATTACTGTTTACGTCTGGTTTCAGCCAACTTTTTGTTCCTAGTACTATGTGGGCGTTGTGACCGTTTATTAATGAGAGCAGTTCTGGGACCTTTCTATAGACGCTCCTGCAGTTTACTATAAGCACATTAATATTGTTATTCCTTGTTGCATTTTGCCTACTCCTGCCTTGCCGCGTCTCAGGAGGCGTCTTGCTGGGCCTAGGGAGGGAGTTCTCTAACCTAAAAAAACCCCATGTGCACTCCACATGTACTCCTCTACCCTCGTAGCCGCTTACGGCGTGTAGTGCACGCCTGACCTATTCAGGGGGACCCTACATTTCTCCACCAGATAGCGGAGGTCGAGAAATTTGCACCCCAGCTCTCCGCAGAATCGTCTGAGCCTCTGGTTTAAGCCTTCCAGTCGGCTCCAAACCAGAGGACCGCGATCGGTTCTGGGAACGATACTACAAATAGTTAGCTCTGATTCCACCCCGCGAGCGAGGCTTTCCGCCTTCATCAACTCCGCCAACCGCCTGTACGAACTGAGGATGACCTCTGAACCCAGACGGCAGGAGTCATTGGTGACGACATGAGCAACAATTTGCAGTCGGGTGCACCCAGTGCTCTCTATCGCCGCCGGTAGGGCCTCCTCCACATCTCGAATGAGACCCCCCGGCAAGCAGACAGAGTGAACACTGGCCTTCTTCCCCGACCTTTCCGCTATTTCCCTAAGGGGCTCGATCACCCGCCTAATGTTGGAGCTCCCAATAACTAATAAACCCCTCCCCCCGTGTACCTGCTCGGACCTTGCTGAAGGAGCGGCCACATGTCCACTCACAGGCAGAGCGGGCGATGCCACACGGCCAGCCTCCACATTGACCCTCCGCCTCGTGCGCCGCGAACGCCGCTGAACCCGCCACTCCCCTTCGGGAGAGGGTGACCAAACCGCGCACGTTGATGAAAGACAAAAATTGCATCGGGATTGAATATAACAGGCACCATGGGTACTTTTCTCCATGGGAGAAATGTCTCAAACTCACTACGCTTTGATTGTTCCCTGGGAGACCAGTAGTAGTTTCCGAAGCACATATGGTGGCATTATGTAATCGGTCTCCCAGAGAACGATCACATCGTAGACAGTTTGAGACATTACACCCATAGAGAAAAGTCCGATTGGTGCCTGTTGTATTCAATCCCGATGCAATTTCAGTGTTTCATTAACACTCTGAACGTCCACAGATTACAGGAAGCCTCCAGATGTGCTTCAGATTCTACCACTGGTCTCCCAGGGAACGATCAAATCGTAGACAGTTTGAGACATTACACCCATAGAGAAAAGTCCGCTTGGTGCCTGTTGTATTCAATCCCGATGTAATTTCTGTGTTTCATCAACACTCTGAACGTCCACAGATTACAGGAAGCCTCCGGATGTGCTTCGGAAACTATTACTGGTCTCCCAGGAATCGATCAAAGCGTAGACTGTTTTTCAGACATTACTCCCATGGAGAAAAGTCGGCATTTGGCCCTTTGTTTTCAATCCCGATGCAATTTCTGTGTTTCATCAATATTCTAATCGTCCACAGATTACAGGAAGCCTACGGGTGTGCTTTGGAAACTACTACTGGTCCCCCAGGAATCGATCAAAGCGTAGACAGTTTGAGACAATACGCCCATGGAGAAAATTTCGCATGGTGCCTGTTGTATTCAATCCCGATGCAATTTTTGTGTTTCATCAACACTCTGAACGTCGACAAATTACAGGATGCCTCCAGATGGGCTTTGGAAACTACTACTGGTCTCTCAGGGAACAATCAATGCGTAGACAGTTTGAGATATTACTCCCATGAAGAATAGTCCGCATGGGGCCTGTTATATACTACCCCGATGCAATTTTTGTGTTTCATCAACGCTCTGAACGTCGACAGATTACAGGATGCCCCCAGATGTGCTTCAGAAACTACTACTGGTCTCCCAGGGAACAATCAAAGCGTAGACAGTTTGAGACATTACTCCCATGGACAAAAGTCCGCAAGGTGCATTGTGTATTCAATCCCGATGCAATTTCTGTGTTTCATCAACACTCGGAATGGTCACAGATTACATGAAGCCTCCAGATGTGCTTCGGAAACTACTACACGTCTCCCAGGATTCGATCAAAGCATAGATAGTTTGAGACTTTACTCCCATGGAGACATGTCCGCTTGGTGCCTGTTGTATTCAACCCCGACGCAATTTATGTGTTTCATCAACACTCTGAACGTCCACAGATTACAGAATTCCTCCAGATGTGCTGTGGAAACTACTACTGGTCTCCCAGGGAACATTGAAAGCGTTTCCGAAGAACATCTGGAGGCATCATGTTATCTGTCGACGTTCAGAGTGTTGATGAAACACAATAATTGCATCGGTATTGAATAAAACAGGCTCCATGCGGAATATTCTCCATGGGAGTAATGTCTCAAACTGTCTACTCAATGACCGTCCCTGGGAGAACAGTAGTAGTTTCCGAAGCACATCTGAAGGCTTCCTGTAATCTGTTGACGTTCAGAGTGTTGATCAAACACAGAAATTGCATCGGGATTACATACAACAGGCACCATGCGGACTTTTCTCCATGGGAGTAATGTCTCAAACTATCTACTTTTTGGTCGATACCTGGAAGACCAGAAGTAGTTTCCGAAGCGCATCTGGAGTCTTCCTGTGATCTGTGGACGTTCAGAGCGTTGATGAAACACAGAAATTGCATCGGGATTGAATACAACAAGCACCATGCGGACTTTTCTCAATGGAAGTTATTTCTCAAACTGTCTTCGCATTGATCGATTCCTGGCAGAGCAGTACTAATTTCCGTAGCACATCTGGAGGCTTCAAGTAATCTGTGAACGTTCAGTGTGTTGATGAAACACAGAAACTGCATCGGGATTGAATACAACAAGTACCATGCGGACTTTTCTCAATGGGATCGATCAAAAGGTAGACAGTTTGAGACATTACTCCCATGGAGAAAAGTCCGCATGGTGCCAGTTGTATTCAATCCCGATGCAATTTCTGTGTTTGATCAACACTCTGAACGTCCACAGATTACAGGAAGCTTTCAGATGTGCTTCGGAAACTACTACTGGTCTCCCAGGGACGATCAAAGCGTAGACAGTTCGAGACATTACTCCCATGGAGAAAAGTCCGCATGGTGCCTGTTGTATTCAATCCCGATGCAATTTCTGTGTTTCATCAACACTCAGAACGTCCACAGATTACAGGAAGCTTCCAGATGTGCTGCAGAAACTACTACTGGTCTCCCAGGAATCGACCAAAGCGTAGACAGTTTGAGACATTACTCCCATGTAGAGAAGTAAGCAGGGTGCCTGTTGTATTCATTCCCGATGCAATTTCTGTGTTTCATTAACACTCTGGACGTCCATAGATTACATGAAGCCTCCAGATGTGCTTCGGAAACTACTACTGGTCTCCCAGGAATCGACCAATGCGTAGACAGTTTGAGACATTACTCCCATGGAGAAAATTCCGCATGGTGCCTGTTTTATTCAATACCGATGCATATTTGCGTTTCATCAACACTCTGAACGTCGACAGATTACAGGATGCCTCCAGATGTGCTTCGGAATCGACTGCTGGTCTCCCAGTAAACGATCAAAGCGTACACAGTTTGAGACATTACTCCCATGGAGAAAAGTCCGCATTTGGCGTGTTGTATTGAATCCAGATGCAATTTCAGTGTTTGATCAACACCATGAATGTCCACAGATAACATAATGATTCCAGTTGTGCATCGGAACCTACTACTGGTCTCACTGGATTCGACCAAAGTGTAGACAGTTTGAGAAATAACTTCCATTGAGAAAAGTCCGCATGGTGCTTGTTGTATTCAATCCCGATGCAATTTCTGTGTTCATCAACACTCTGAACGTCCACAGATCACAGGAAGACTCCAGATGCGCTTCGGAAACTACTTCTGGTCTTCCAGGTATCGACCAAAAAGTAGATAGTTTGAGACATTACTCCCATGGAGAAAAGTCCGCATGGTGCCTGTTGTATGTAATCCCGATGCAATTTCTGTGTTTGATCAACACTCTGAACGTCAACAGATTACAGGAAGCCTTCAGATGTGCTTCGGAAACTACTACTGTTCTCCCAGGGACGATCAATGCGTAGACGGTTAGAGACATTACTCCCATGGAGAAAAGTCCGCATGGTGCCTGTTGTATTCAATGCCGATGCAATTTCTGTGTTTCATCAACACTCAGAACGTCCACAGATTACAGAAAGCTTCCAGATGTGCTGCAGAAACTACTACTTGTCTCCCAGGAATCGACTAAAGCGTAGACAGTTTGAGACATTACTCCCATGTAGAGAAGGAAGCAGGGTGCCTGTTGTATTCATTCCCGACGCAATTTCTGTGTTTCATTAACACTCTGGACGTCCAAAGATTACAGAATGCCTCCAGATGTCCATCGGAATCGACTGCTGGTCTCCCAGTAAACGATCAAAGCGTACACAGTTTGAGACATTACTCCCATGGAGAAAAGTCCGCATTTGGCGTGTTGTATTGAATCCAGATGCAATTTCAGTGTTTGATCAACACCATGAATGTCCACAGATAACAGAATGATTCCAGTTGTGCATCGGAACCTACTACTGGTCTTCCAGGATTCGACCAAAGTGTAGACAGTTTGAGAAATAACTTCCATTGAGAAAAGTCCGCATGGTGCTTGTTGTATTCAATCCCGATGCAATTTCTGTGTTTCATCAACACTCTGAACGTCCACAGATCACAGGAAGACTCCAGATGCGCTTCGGAAACTACTTCTGGTCTTCCAGGTATCGACCAAAAAGTAGATAGTTTGAGACATTACTCCCATGGAGAATATTCCGCATGGAGCCTGTTTTATTCAATACCGATGCAATTACTGTGTTTCATCAACACTCTGAACGTCGACAGATAACATGATACCTCCAGATGTGCTTCGGATACTACTATTGGTCGCCCAGGGAACAATCAAAGCGTATACAGTTTGAGACATTACTCATATGGCGAAAATTCTTAATTGTTCCTGATGCATTCAATCCAAAAGCAATATCTGTGTTTCAACAACACTCTGAACGTCCAAAGATTACAGAATGCCTCCAGATGTCCATCGGAAACTACTACTGGTCTCCCAGGAATCGATTAAAGGGTAGGGAGTTTGAGGCATTACTCCCTATGACGAAAGTCTCCTTGGTGTCTGTTGTATTCAATCCCGATTCAATTTCTGTGTTTCATCAACACTCAGAACGTCCACAGATTACATGAAGCCTCCAGATGTGCTTCGGAAACTACTACTTGTCACCCAGGAATCGATCAATGCGTAGACAGTTTGAAACATAACTCCCTTGGGGAAAATTCCGCATGGTGCCTATTATATTCAATCCCGATGCAATTCTTGTGTTTCATCAACGCTCTGAACTTCGACAGGTTACAGGATGCCTTCAGATTTGCTTCGGAAGCTACTACTGGTTTCCCAGGGAACAATCAAAGCGTAGACAGATTGAGACATTACTCCCAGGGAGAAAAGTCCGCATGGTGCCTGTTGTATTCAATCCCGATGTAATTTCTGAGTTTCATCAACACTCTGAACGTCTACAGATCACTGGGAGACTCCAAAATGGGCTTCGGAAACTACTTCTGGTCTCCCAGGTATTTATCAAAGAGTAGACAGTTTGAGACATTACTCCCATGGAGAAAAGTCCGCATGGTGCCTGTTGTATTCAATCCCGATGCAATTTCTGTGTTTGATCATTACTCTGAACGTAAGCAGATTACAGGAAGCTTTCAGATGTGCTTCGGAAACTACTACTGGTCTCCCAGGGACGATCAAAGCGTAGACAGTTCGAGACATTACTCCCATGGAGAAAAGTCCGCATTTGGCGTGTTGTATTGAATCCAGATGCAATTTCAGTGTTTGGTCAACACCATGAACGTCCACAGATAACAGAATGATTCCAGTTGTGCATCGGAACCTACTAGATGTCTCCCAGGATTCGACCAAAGTGTAGACAGTTTGAGAAATAACTTCCATTGAGAAAAGTCCGCATGGTGTTTTTTGTATTCAATCCCGATGCAATTTCTGTGTTTCATCAACACTCTGAACGTCCACAGATTACATGAAGCCTCCAGATGTGCTACGGAAACTAGTACTGCTCTGCCAGGAATCGATCAATGCGAAGACAGTTTGAGAAATAACTCCCATGGAGATAATTCCGCATGGTGCCTATTATATTCAATCCCGATGCAATTTTTGTGTTTCTTCAACGCTCTGAACGTCGACACATTACAGGATGCCTCCAGATGTGCTTCGGAAACTACTACTGGTCTCCCAGGGAACAATCAAAGCTTATACAGTTTGAGACATTAATCCCATGTAGAGAAGTCGGCATGGTGCCTGTTGTATTCAATCCCGATGCAATTTCTGTGTTTCGTTAACACTCTGAACGTCCATAGATTACATGAAGCCTCCAGATGTGCTTCGGAAACTACTACTGGTCTCCCAGGGAACAATCAATGAGTAGTCAGTTTCAGAAATTACTCCCATGGAGAAAAGTCCGCATGGTGCCTATTATATTCAAACAAGATGAAATCTTTGTGTTTAATCAACGCTCTGAACGTCGACAGATTACAGGATGCCTCCAGATGTGCTTCGGAAACTAATACTGGTCTCCCAGGGAACAACCAATGCGTAGACAGTTTGAGACATTACTCCCACAGAGAAAAGTCCGCATGGTGCCTTGTGTATTCAATCCCGATGCAATTTCTGTGTTTCATCAACACTCGGAACGTCCGCAGATTATATGAAGCCTCCAGATGTGCTTCGGAAACTACTACACGTCTCCCAGGATTCGATCAAAGCATAGATAGTTTGAGACTTTACTCCCATGGAGACATGTCCGCTTGGTGCCTGTTGTATTCAACCCCGACGCAATTTCTGTGTTTCATCAACACTCTGAACGTCCACAGATTACAGAATTCCTCCAGATGTGCTGTGGAAACTACTACTGGTCTCCCAGGGAACATCGAAAGCGTAGACAGTTTCAGACAATACTCCCAGGGAGAAAAGTCCGCATGGTGCCTAGTGTATTCAATCCCGATGCAATTTCTGTGTTTCATTAACACTCTGAACGTCCACAGATTACATGAAGCCTCCACATGTGCTTCGGAAACTACTACTGGTCTCCCAGGGAACAACCAAAGTGTAGACAGTTTGAGACATTACTCCTAGGGGGAAAGATCCGCATGGTGCTTTGTGTATTTAAGCCTGATGCAATTTCTGTGTTTCATCAACACTCGGAACTTCCACAAATTACATGAAGCCTCCAGATGTGCTTCGGAAACTAATACTGGTCTCCCGTGATTCGATCAAAGCATAGACAGTTTGAGACATTACTCCCATAGAGAAGAGTCCGCATGGTGCCTGCTGCATTCTATCGCGATGTAATTTCTGTGTTTCATCAACACTCAGAACGTCCACAGATTACAGGAAGTCTCCAGATGTGCTTCGGAAACTACTTCTGGTCTCAAAGGTAACGATCAAAAAGTAGACAGTTTGAGACATTACTCCCATGGAGAGAAGTCCGCATGGTGACTGTTGTATACAATCCCGATGCAATATCTGTGTCTCATCAAAACTCTAAACGCCACAGACTACAGAATGCCCCAAGATGTGCTTCAGAAACTAGTACTGGTCTCCCAGGAATCGATCAAAGCGTAGACAGTTTGAGACATTACTCCCATTGAGCAAAGTCCGCATGGTGCTGTTGTATTCAATCCCAATGCAATTTCTGTGTTTCATCAACACTCTGAAGAACCACAGATTACAGAATGCCTCCAGACGTGCTTCAGAAACTACTACTGGTCTCCCAGTAAACGATCAAAGCGTAGACAGTTTGAGACATTACTCCGATGGAGAAAAGTCCGCATTTTTCGTGTTGTATTGAATCCCGATGCAATTTCAGTGTTTGATCAACACTCTGAATGTCCACAGATTACAGAAGGATTCCTGTTGTGCATCGGAACCTACTACTGGTCTCCCAGGATTCGACCAAAGTGTAGACAGTTTGAGACATAACTCCCATTGAGAAAAGTCCGCATGGTACTTGTTGTATTCAATCCCGATGCAGTTTCTGTGTTTCATCAACACACTGAACGTCCACAGATTACATGAAGCCTCCAGATGTGCTACGGAAACTAGTACTGCTCTGCCAGGAATCGATCAATGCGATGACAGTTTGAGAAATAACTCCCATGGAGAAAATCCCGCATGGTGCCTATTATATTTAATCCCGATGCAATTTTTGTGTTTCGTCAACGCTCTGAACGTCGACAGATTACACGATGCCTCCAGATGTGCTTCGGAAACTACTACTGGTCTCCCAGGAACAATCAAAGCGTATACAGTTTAAGACATTACTCCCATGTGGAGAAGTCGGCATGGTGCCTGTTGTATTCAATCCAGATGCAATTTCTGTGTTTCATTAACACTCCGCACGTCCATAGATTACATGATGCCTCCAGATGTGCTTCGGAAACTACTACTGGTCTCCCAGGGAACAATCAATGCGTAGTCAGTTTGAGACATTACTCTCATTGAGAATAGTCCACATGGTGCCTATTATAATCAAACAAGATGCAATCTTTGTGTTTCATCATCGCTCTGAACGTCGACTGATTAAAGGATGCCTCCAGATGTGCTTCGGAAACTAATATTGGTCTCCCAGGGAACAATCAAAGCGTAGACAGTTTGAGACATTACTCCCATGGAGAAAAGTCAACATGGTGCCTTGTGTATTCAATCCCGATGCAATTTCTGTGTTTCATCAACACTCGGAACGTCCACAGACTACAGAATGCCTCCAGAAGTGCTGTGGAAACTACTACTGGTCTCCCAGGAATCGATCAAAGCGTAGACAGTTTGAGACATTACTCCCATTGAGCAAAGTCCACATGGTGCCGTTGTATTCAATCCCAATGCAATTTCTGTGTTTCATCAACACTCTGAAGGTCCACAGATTACAGAATGCCTCCAGATGTGCTTCGGAAACAACTACTGGTCTCCCAGTAAACGATCAAAGCATAGACAGTTTGAGACATTATTCCCATGGAGAAAAGTCCGCCTTTGGCCTGTCGTATTGAAACCAGATGCAATTTCAGTGTTACATCAACACTCGAATGTCCACAAATTACAGAATGATTCCAGTTGTGCTTCGGATCCTACTACTGGTCTCGCAGGAGTCGACCAAAGTGTAGACAGTTGAGACACAACTCCCATTGAGAAAAGTCCGCATGGTGCCTGTTGTATTCAATCCCGATGCAATTTCTGTGTTTCATCAACACACTGAACGTCCATAGATTACAGAATTCTTTCAGATGTGCATCGGTAATTACTACTGGTCTCCAAGGAATCGATTAGAGGTTAGAGAGTTTGAGACATTACTCCCTATGACAAAAGTCTTCTTGGTGTCTGTTGTATTCAATCCAGATTAAATTTCTGTGTTTCATCAACACTCAGATCGTCCACAGATTACAGGAAGCTTCCAGATGTGCTGTGGAAACTACTACTGGTCTCTCAAGAATCGATGAAAGCGTAGACAGTTTGAGACATTACTCTGATGTAGAGAAGTCCTCATGGTGCCTGTTGATTTCAATCCCATTGCAAATTCTGTGTTTCATTAACACTCTGAACGTCCATAGATTACATGAAACCTCCAGATGTGCTTCGGAAACTACTACTGGTCTCCCAGGAATCTATCAAACCGTAGGTAATTTGGGACATTACTCCCATGCAGAAATTTCCGCATGGTGCCTGTTGTATTCAATCCCGATGCAATTTCGGTGTTTCATCAGCACTCTGAACGTCCACAGATTACATGAAGCCTCCAGATGTGCTTCGGAAACTACTACTTGTCACCCAGGAATCGATCAATGCGTAGTATGTTTGAAACATAACTCCCTTGGAGAAAATTCCGCATGGTGCCTATTATATTAAATCCCGATGCAATTCTTGTGTTTCATCAACGCTCTGAACTTCGACAGGTTACAGGATGCCTTCAGATTTGCTTTGGAAGCTACTACTGGTCTCCCAGGGAACAATCAAAGCGTAGACAGATTGAGACATTACTCCCAGGGAGAAAAGTCCGCATGGTGCCTGTTGTATTCAATCCCGATGTAATTTCTGGGTTTCATCAACACTCTGAACGTCTACAGATCACTGGAAGACTCCAGATGAGCTTCGGAAACTACTTCTGGTGTCCCAGGTATCGATCAAAAAGTAGATAGGTTGAGACATTACTCCCATGGAGAAAAGTCCGCATGGTGCCTGTTGTATTCAATCCCGATGCAATTTCTGTGTTTGATCAACACTCTGAACGTCCACAGATTACAGGAAGCTTTCAGATGTGCTTCGGAAACTACTACTGGTCTCCCAGGGACGATCAAAGAGTAGACAGTTCGAGACATTACTCCCATGGAGAAAAGTCCGCATGGTGCATGTTGTATTCAATCCCGATGAAATTTCTGTGTTTCATCAACACTCAGAACGTCCACAGATTACAGGAAGCTTCCAGATGTGCTGCAGAAACTACTACTGGTCTCCCAGGAATCGACCAAACAGTAGACAGTTTGAGACATTACCCCCATGTAGAGAAGTAAGCAGGGTGCCTGTTGTATTCATTCCCGATGCAATTTCTGTGTTTCATTAACACTTTGGACGTCCATAGATTACATGAAGCCTCCAGATGTGCTTCGGAAACTACTACTGGTCTCCCAGGAATCGACCAATGCGTAGACAGTTTGAGACATTACTCCCATGGGGAAAATTCCGCATGGTGCCTGTTTTATTCAATCCCGATGCAATTTTTGTGTTTCATCAACGCTCTGAACGTCGACAGATTACAGGATGCCTCCAGATGTGCTTCGGAATCGACTACTGGTCTCCCAGTAAACGATCAAAGCGTACACAGTTTGAGACATTACTCCCATGGAGAAAAGTCCGCATTTGGCGTGTTGTATTGAATCCAGATGCAATTTCAGTGTTTGATCAACACCATGAATGTCCACAGATAACAGAATGATTCCAGTTGTGCATCGGAACCTACTACTGGTCTCCCAGGATTCGACCAAAGTGTAGACAGTTTGAGAAATAACTTCCATTGAGAAAAGTCCGCATGGTGCTTGTTGTATTCAATCCCGATGCAATTTCTGTGTTTCATCAACACTCTGAACGTCCACAGATCACAGGAAGACTAAAGATGCGCTTCGGAAACTACTTCTGGTCTTCCAGGTATCGACCAAAAGTAGATAGTTTGAGACATTACTCCCATGGAGAAAAGTCCGCATGGTGCTTGTTGTATGTAATCCCGATGCAATTTCTGTGTTTGATCAACACTCTGAACGTCAACAGATTACAGGAAGCCTTCAGATGTGCTTCGGAAACTACTACTGTTCTCCCAGGGACGATCAATGCGTAGACGGTTAGAGACATTACTCCCATGGAGAAAAGTCCGCATGGTGCCTGTTGTATTCAATCCCGATGCAATTTCTGTGTTTCATCAACACTCAGAACGTCCACAGACTACAGGAAGCTTCCAGATGTGCTGCAGAAACTACTACTGGTCTCCCAGGAATCGACTAAAGCGTAGACAGTTTGAGACATTACTCCCATGTAGAGAAGGAAGCAGGGTGCCTTTTGTATTCATTCCCGATGCAATTTCTGTGTTTCATTAACACTCTGGACGTCCATAGATTACATGAATCCTCCAGATGTGCTTCGGAAACTACTACTGGTATCCCAGGAATCGACCAATGCGTAGACAGTTTGAGACATTACTCCCATGGAGAATATTCCGCATGGAGCCTGTTTTATTCAATACCGATGCAATTTTTGTGTTTCATCAACACTCTGAACGTCGACAGATTACATGATGCCTCCAGATGTGCTTCGGAAACTACTATTGGTCTCCCAGGGAACAATCAAAGCGTATATAGTTTGAGACATTACTCATATGGCGAAAATTCTTCATGGTTCCTGTTGCATTCAATCCAAAAGCAATATCTGCGTTTCATCAACACTCTGAACGTCCAAAGATTACAGAATGCCTCCAGATGTCCATCGGAAACTACTACTGATCTCCCAGGAATCGATTAAAGGGTAGGGAGTTTGAGGCATTACTCCCTATGACAAAAGTCTCCTTGGTGTCTGTTGTATTCAATCCCGATTCAATTTCTGTGTTTCATCAACACTCAGAACGTCCACAGATTACATGAAGCCTCCAGATGTGCTTCGGAAACTACTACTTGTCACCCAAGAATCGATCAATGCTTAGACAGTTTGAAACATATCTCCCTTGGGGAAAATTCCGCATGGTGCCTATTATATTCAATCCCGATGCAATTTTTGTGTTTCATCAACGCTCTGAACGTCGACAGATTACAGGATGCCTCCAGATGTGCTTCGGAATCGACTACTGGTCTCCCAGTAAACGATCAAAGCGTACACAGTTTGAGACATTACTCCCATGGAGAAAAGTCCGCATTTGGCGTGTTGTATTGAATCCAGATGCAATTTCAGTGTTTGATCAACACCATGAATGTCCACAGATAACAGAATGATTCCAGTTGTGCATCGGAACCTACTACTGGTCTCCCAGGATTCGACCAAAGTGTAGACAGTTTGAGAAATAACTTGAGAAAAGTCCGTATGGTGCTTGTTGTATTCAATCCCGATGCAATTTCTGTGTTTCATCAACACTCTGAACGTCCACAGATCACAGGAAGACTAAAGATGCGCTTCGGAAACTACTTCTGGTCTTCCAGGATCGACCAAAAGTAGATAGATTGAGACATTACTCCCGTGGAGAAAAGTCCGCATGGTGGCTGTTGTATGTAATCCCGATGCAATTTCTGTGTTTGATCAACACTCTGAACGTCAACAGATTACAGGAAGCCTTCCGATTTGCTTCGGAAACTACTACTGGTCTCCCAGGAACGATCAATGCGTAGACGGTTAGAGACATTACTCCCATAGAGAAGAGTCCGCATGGTGCCTGCTGCATTCAATCGCGATGTAATTTCTGTGTTTCATCAACACTCAGAACTTCCACAGATTACAGGAAGTCTCCAGATGTGCTTCGGAAACTACTTCTGGTCTCAAAGGTAACGATCAAAAAGTAGACACTTTGAGACATTACTCCCATGGAGAGAAGTCCGCATGGTGACTGTTGTATACAATCCCGATGCAATATCTGTGTCTCATCAAAACTCTAAACGCCACAGACTACAGAATGCCCCAAGATGTGCTTCAGAAACTAGTACTGGTCGCCCAGGAATCGATCAAAGCGTAGACAGTTTGAGACATTACTCCCATTGAGCAAAGTCCGCATGGTGCTGTTGTATTCAATCCCAATGCAATTTCTGTGTTTCATCAACACTCTGAAGAACCACAGATTACAGAATGCCACCAGATGTGCTTCGGAAACTACTACTGGTCTCCCAGGAACAATCAAAGCGTATACAGTTTAAGACATTACTCCCATGTAGAGAAGTCGGCATGGTGCCTGTTGTATTCAATCCCGATGCAATTTCTGTGTTTCATTAACACTCCGCACGTCCATAGATTACATGATGCCTCCAGATGTGCTTCGGAAACTACTACTGGTCTCCCAGGGAACAATCAATGCGTAGTCAGTTTGAGACATTACTCTCATTGAGAAAAGTCCGCATGGTGCCTATTATAATCAAACAAGATGCAATCTTTGTGTTTCATCATCGCTCTGAACGTCGACTGATTAAAGGATGCCTCCAGATGTGCTTCGGAAACTAATATTGGTCTCCCAGGGAACAATCAAAGCGTAGACAGTTTGAGACATTACTTCCATGGAGAAAAGTCAACATGGTGCCTTGTGTATTCAATCCCGATGCAATTTCTGTGTTTCATGAACACTTGGAACGTCCGCAGATTATATTAAGCCTCCAGATGTGCTTCGGAAACTACTACACGTCTCCCAGGAATCGATCATATCATGGACAGTTTGAGACATTACTCCCATGGAGACATGTCCGCTTGGTGCCTGTTGTATTCAATCCCCATGCAATTTCTGTGTTTCATCAACACTCGGAACGTCCACAGATTACAGAATGCCTCCAGAAGTGCTGTGGAAACTACTACTGGTCTCCCAGGAATCGATCAAAGCGTAGAGAGTTTGAGACATTATTCGATGTGACAAAAGTTCTCATGGTGCCTGTTGTATTAAATCCCGATGCAATTTCTGTGTTTCATCAACACTCTAAACGTCCACATATTACAGAATGAACCAAGATGTGCTTCGGAAACTACTACTGGTCTCCCAGGAATCGATCAAAGCGTAGACAGTTTGAGACATTACTCCCATTGAGCAAAGTCCGCATGGTGCTGTTGTATTCAATACCAATGCAATTTCTGTGTTTCAACAACACTCTGAAGGTCCACAGATTACAGAATGCCTCCAGTTGTGCTTCGGAAACAACTACTGGTCTCCCAGTAAACGATCAAAGCATAGACAGTTTGAGACATTATTCCCATGGAGAAAAGTCCGCCTTTGGCGTGTCGTATTGAAACCAGATGCAATTTCAGTGTTCACTCTGAACGTCCATAGATTACATGAAACCTCCAGATGTGCTTCGGAAACTACTACTGGTCTCCCAGGAATCTATCAAACCGTAGGTAATTTGGGACATTACTCCCATGCAGAAATTTCCGCATGGTGCCTGTTGTATTCAATCCCGATGCAATTTCGGTGTTTCATCAGCACTCTGAACGTCCACAGATTACATGAAGCCTCCAGATGTGCTTCGGAAACTACTACTTGTCACCCAGGAATCGATCAATGCGTAGAAAGTTTGAAACATAACTCCCTTGGAGAAAATTCCGCATGGTGCCTATTATATTAAATCCCGATGTAATTCTTGTGTTTCATCAACGCTCTGAACTTCGACAGGTTACAGGATGCCTTCAGATTTGCTTTGGAAGCTACTACTGGTCTCCCAGGGAACAATCAAAGCGTCAAGAAAAGTCAATCCAAATGTAATTTCTGTGTTTCATCAACACTCTGAACGTCCACAGATCACAGGAAGACTCCAGATGCGCTTCGGAAACTACTTCTGGTCTTCCAGGTATCGACCAAAAAGTAGATAGTTTGAGACATTACTCCCATGGAGAATATTCCGCATGGTGCCTGTTTTATTCAATACCGATGCAATTTTTGTGTTGCATCAACACTCTGACCGTCGACAGATTACATGATGCCTCCAGATGTGCTTCGGAAACTACTATTGGTCTCCCAGGGAACAATCAAAGTGTATACAGATTGAGACATTACTCATATGGCGAAAATTCTACATGGTTCCTGTTGCATTCAATCCAAAAGCAATATCTGTGTTTCATCAACACTCTGAACGTCCAAAGATTACAGAATGCCTCCAGATGTGCATCGGAAACTACTACTGGTCTCCCAGGAATCGATTAAAGGGTAGGGAGTTTGAGGCATTACTCCCTATGACGAAAGTCTCCTTGGTGTCTGTTGTATTCAATCCAGATTCAATTTCTTTGTTTCATCAACACTCAGAACGTCCACAGATTACATGAAGCCTCCAGATGTGCTTCGGAAACTACTACTTGTCACCCAGGAATCGATCAATGCGTAGACTGTTAGAAACATAACTCCCTTGGAGAAAATTGCGCATGGTGCCTATTATATTCAATCCCGATGCAATTCTTGTGTTTCATCAACGCTCTGAACTTCGACAGGTTACAGGATGCCTTCAGATTTGCTTCGGAAGCTACTACTGGTCTCCCAGGGAACAACCAAAGCGTAGACAGATTGAGACATTAATCCCAGGGAGAAAAGTCCGAATGGTGCCTGTTGTATTCAATCCCGATGTAATTTCTGGGTTTCATCAACACTCTGAACGTCTACAGATCACTGGAAGACTCCAGATGAGCTTCAGAAACTACTTCTGGTCTCCCAGGTATCGATCAAAAAGTAGACAGTTTGAGACATTACTCCCATGGAGAAAAGTCCGCATGGTGCCTGTTGTATTCAATCCCGATGCAATTTCTGTGTTTGATCAACACTCTGAACGTCCACAGATTACAGGAAGCTTTCAGATGTGCTTCGGAAACTACTACTGGTCTCCCAGGAATCGACCAATGCGTAGACAGTTTGAGACATTACTCCCATGGGGAAAATTCCGCATGGTGCCTGTTTTATTCAATACCGATGCAATTTTTGCGTTTCATCAACACTCTGAACGTCGACAGATTACATGATGCCTCCAGATGTGCTTCGGAAACTACTATTGGTCTCCCAGGGAACAATCAAAGCGTATACAGTTTGAGACATTACTCATATGGAGAAAATACTTCATGGTGCCTGTTGCATTCAATCCCAAAGCAATATCTGTGTTTCATCAACACTCTGAACGTCCAAAATTACAGAATGCCTACAGATGTGCATCGGAACCTACTACTGGTCTCCCAGGAATCGATTAAAGGGTAGGGAGTTTGAGGCATTACTTCCTATGACGAATGCCTTCTTGGTGTCTGTTGTATTCAATCCCGATTAAATTTCTGTGTTTCATCAACACTCAGAACGTCCACAGATTACATGAAGCCTCCCGATGTGCTACGGAAAGTACTACTGGTCTCCCAGGAATCGATCAATGCGTAGACAGTTTGAGACATAACTCCCATGGAGAAAATTCCGCATGGTGCCTATTATATTCAGTCCCGATGCAATTTTTGTGTTTCATCAACGCTCTGAACGTCGACAGATAACAGGATGCCTCCAGATGTGCTTCGGAATCGACTACTGGTCTCCCAGTAAACGATCAAAGCGTACACAGTTTGAGACATTACTCCCATGGAGAAAAGTCCGCATTTGGCGTGTTGTATTGAATCCAGATGCAATTTCAGTGTTTGATCAACACCATGAATGTCCACAGATAACAGAATGATTCCAGTTGTGCATCGGAACCTACTACTGGTCTCCCAGGATTCGACCAAAGTGTAGACAGTTTGAGAAATAACTTCCATTGAGAAAAGTCCGCATAGTGCTTGTTGTATTCAATCCCGATGCAATTTCTGTGTTTCATCAACACTCTGAACGTCCACAGATCACAGGAAGACTCCAGATGCGCTTCGGAAACTACTTCTGGTCTTCCAGGTATCGACCAAAAGTAGATAGTTTGAGACATTACTCCCATGGAGAAAAGTCCGCATGGTGCCTGTTGTATGTAATCCCGATGCAATTTCTGTGTTTGATCAACACTCTGAACGTCAACAGATTACAGGAAGCCTTCAGATGTGCTTCGGAAACTACTACTGGTCTCCCAGGGACGATCAATGCGTAGACGGTTAGAGACATTACTCACATGGAGAATATTCCGCATGGAGCCTGTTTTATTCAATACCAATGCAATTTTTGTGTTTCATCAACACTCTGAACATCGACAGATTACATGATGCCTCCAGATGTGCTTCGGAAACTACTATTGGTCTCCCAGGGAACAATCAAAGCGTATACAGTTTGAGACTTACTCATATGGAGAAAATTCTTCATGGTTCCTGTTGCATTCAATCCAAAAGCAATATCTGTGTTTCATCAACACTCTGAACGTCCAAAGATTACAGAATGCCTAAAGATGTCCATCGGAAACTACTACTGGTCTCCCAGGAATCGATTAAAGGGTAGGGAGTTTGAGGCATTACTCCCTATGACGAAAGTCTCCTTGGTGTCTGTTGTATTCAATCCCGATTCAATTTCTGTGTTTTATCAACACTCAGAACGTCCACAGATTACATGAAGCCTCCAGATGTGCTTCGGAAACTACTACTTGTCACCCAAGAATCGATCAATGCGTAGACAGTTTTAAACATAACTCCCTTGGGGAAAATTCCGCATGGTGCCTATTATATTCAATCCCGATGCAATTTTTGTGTTTCATCAACGCTCTGAACGTCGACAGATTACAGGATGCCTCCAGATGTGCTTCGGAATCGACTACTTGTCTCCCAGTAAACGATCAAAGCGTACACAGTTTGAGACATTACTCCCATGGAGAAAAGTCCGCATTTGGCGTGTTGTATTGAATCCAGATGCAATTTCAGTGTTTTATCAACACCATGAATGTCCACAGATAACAGAATGATTCCAGTTGTGCATCGGAACATACTACTGGTCTCCCAGGATTCGACCAAAGTGCAGACAGTTTGAGAAATAACTTCCATTGAGAAAAGTCCGCATGGTGCCTGTTGTATTCAATCCCGATGCAATTTCTGTGTTTCATCAACACACTGAACGTCCATAGATTACAGAATGCCATCAGATACGCATCGGTAACTACTACTGGTCTCCCTGGAATCGATTAAAGTGTAGAGAGTTTGAAACATTACTCCCTATGACAAAAGTCTTCTTGGTGTCTGTTGTATTCAATCCCGATTAAATTTCTGTGTTTCATCAAAACTCAGAACGTCCACAGATTACAGGAAGCTTCCAGATGTGATGCGGAAACTACTACTGGTCTCTCAAGAATCGGTGAAAACGTAGACAGTTTGAGACATTACTCCGATGTAGAGAAGTCCTCATGGTGCCTGTTGATTTCAATCCCGTTGCAAATTCTGTGTTTCATTAACACTCAAAACGTCCATAGATTACATGAAGCCTCCAGATGTGCTTCGGAAACTACTACTGGTCTCCCAGGAATCTATCACAGCGTAGACAGTTTGGGACATTACTCCCACGCAGAAATTTCCGCATGGTGCCTGTTGTATTTAATCCCGATGCAATTTCGGTGTTTCATCAACACTCTGAACGTCCACAGATTACATGAAGCCTCCAGATGAGCTTCGGAAACTAGTACTGGTCACCCAGGAATCGATCAATGCGTAGACAGTTTGAGACATAACTCCCATGGAGAAAATTCCGCATAGTGCATGTTGTATTCAATCCCGATGTAATTTCTGTGTTTCATCAACACTCTGAGCGTCCACAGATTACAGGAAGACTTCAGATGCGCTTCGGACACTACTTCTGGTCTCCCAGGTATCGATCAAAAAGTAGACAGTTTGAGACATTACTCCCAATTAGAAAATTCCGCATGGTGCCTGTTTTATTCAATACCGATGCAATTTTTGTGTTTCATCAACACTCTGAACGTCGGCAGATTACATGATGCCTCCAGATGTGCTTCGGAAACTACTACTGGTCTCCCAATAAACAATCAAAGCGTAGTCAGTTTAAGACATTTCTCCCATGGAGAAAAGTCCGCATGGTGCCTGTTATATTCAATCCCGATGCAATTTTTGTGTTTCATCAACGCTCTGAACGTCGACTGATTACAGGATGCCTCCAGATGTGCTTCGGAAACTACTACTGGTCTCCCGGGGAACAATCAAAGCGTAGACAGTTTGAGACATTACTCAAATTGAGAAAATTCTTCATGGTGCCTGTTGCATTCAATCCCAAAGCAATATCTGTATTTCATCAACACTCTGAACGTCCACAGATTACAGAAAGCCTCCAGATGTGCATCGGAAACCACTACTGGTCTCCCACGATTCGATCAAAGCATAGACAGTTTGAGACATTACTCCCATGGAGAAATGTCCACTTGGTGCATGTTGTATACACTCCTGATGCAATTTCTGTGTTTCATCAACACTCTGAACGTCCACAGATTACAGAATGCCTCCAGATGTGCTGTGGAAACTACTACTGCTCTCCCAGGAATCGATCAAATCGTAGAGAGTTTGAGACATTATTCTCTATGACAAAATTTTCATGGTGCCTGTTGTATTTAATCCCGATGCAATTTCACTGTTTCATTAACACTCTGAACGTCCACAGACTACAGGAAGCCTCTAGATGTGCTTCGGATTCCACTGCTGGTCTCAAAGGGAACGAGCAAAGCGTAGACAGTTTGAGACATTACTCCCATGGAGAAATGTCCACTTGGTGCCTGTTGTATACACTCCTGATGCAATTTCTGTGTTTCATCAACACTCTGAACGTCCACAGATTACAGAATGCCTCCAGATGTGCTGTGGAAACTACTACTGCTCTCCCAGGAATCGATCAAAGCGTAGAGAGTTTGAGACATTATTCTCTATGACAAAATTTTCATGGTGCCTGTTGTATTTAATCCCGATGCAATTTCACTGTTTCATTAACACTCTGAACGTCCACAGACTACAGGAAGCCTCTAGATGTGCTTCGGATTCCACTGCTGGTCTCAAAGGGAACGAGCAAAGCGTAGACAGTTTGAGACATTACTCTCATGGAGAAAAGTCTGCATGGTGCCTGTTCTAATCAATGCCGATGCAATTTATGTGATTCATCAACACTCTGAATGTCCACAGATTACAGAATACCTCCAATTGTGCTTCGGAACCTACTAATGGTCTCCCAGGAATCGACCAAAGTGCAGAATGTTTGAGACATAACTCCCATTGAGAAAAGTCCGTATTCAATCCCAATGCAATATCTGTGTTTCATCAACACACTTAATGTCCATAGAGTACAGAATGCACCCAGATGTTCTTCGGAAAGTTCTAATGGTCTCCCAGGGCAGAATCAAAGCGTAGACAGTTTGAGACATTACTCCCATGGAGAAAAGTCCGCATGGTGCCTGTTGATTTCAATCCCGATGCCATTTCTGCGTTTCATTAACACTCTGAACGTCCATAGATTACATGAAGCATCCAGATGTTCTTCGGAAAGTACTACTGGTCTCCCAGGTATCTATCAAAGCGTAGACAGTTTGGGACATTACTCCCATGCAGAAATTTCCGCATGGTGCCGGTTGTATTCAATCCCGATGTAATTTCTATGTTTCATCAACACTCTGAACGTCCACAGATTAGAGGAAAACTCCAGATGTGCTTCGGAAACTACTTCTGGTCTCTCAGGTATCGATGAAAGCGTAGACAGTTTGAGACATTTCCCCCATGGAGAAAAGCCTTCATGGTGCCTGTTGCATTCAATCCCAAAGCAATATCTGTGTTTCATCAACACTCTGAACGTCCACAGATTACAGAATGCCTCCAGATGTGCTGTGGAACTACTACTGGTCTCCCAGGAATCGATCAAAGGATAGACAGTTTGAGACATTACTCGTATAGAGAAGAGTCCGCATGGTGCCTGTTGTATTCAATCCCGATGTCATTTTTGTGTTTCATCAACACTCTGAATGTCCACAGATTACAGGAAGCCTCCAGATGTGTTTCGGAAACTACTTCTGGTCTCCCAGGTATCGATCAAAGCGTAGACAGTTTGAGACACTACTCCCATGCAGAAATTTCCACATGGTGCCTGTTGTATTAAATCCCGATGCAATTTCTGTGTTTCATTAACACCCTGAAAATCTACAGATTACAGGAAGCCTTCAGATGTGCTTCGGAAACCACTACTGGTCTCCCAGGGACGATCGAAGCGTAGATAGTTAGAGACATTACTCCCATGGAGAAAAGTCCGCATGGTGCTGTTGTATTCAATCCCGATGTAATTTCTGTGTTTCATAAACACTCAGAACGTCCACAGATTACAGGAAGCTACCAGATGTGCTCTGGAAACTACTACTGGTCTCCCAGCAGTCGATCAAACGTAGACAGTTTGAGACATTACTCCCATGTGGAGAAGTCCTTATGGTGCCTGTTGTAATCAATCCCGATGCAATTTCTGTGTATCATTAACACTCTGAACGTCCATAGGTTACATGAAGCCTCCAGATGTGCTTCGGAAACTACTACTGGTCTCCAAGGAATCTATCAAAGCGTAGACAGTTTGGGACACTACTCCCATGCAGAAATTTCCACATGGTGCCTGTTGTATTCAATCCCGATGCAATTTCTACATCTACATCTACATCCATACTCCGCAAGCCACCTGACGGTGTATGGCGGAGGGTACCCTGAGTACCTCTATCGGTTCTCCCTTCTATTCCAGTCTCGTATTGTACGTGGAAAGAAGGATTGTCGGTATGCTTCTGTGTGGGTTCTAATCTCTCTGATTTTATCCTCATGGTCTCTTCGCGAGATATACGTAGGAGGGAGTAATATACTGCTTGACTCTTCGGTGAAGGTATGTTCTCGAAACCTTAACAAAAGCTCGTACCGAGCTACTGAGCGTCTCTCCTGCAGAGTCTTCCATTGGAGTTTATCTATCATCTGCGTAACGCTTTCGAAGTTACTAAATGATCCTGTAACGAAGCGCGCTGCTCTCCGTTGGAACTTCTCTATCTCTTCTATCAACCCTACCTGGTGCGGTTCCCACACTGTTGAGCAGTATTCAAGCATTGGGCGAACAAGCGTACTGTAACCTACTTCCTTTGTTGTCGGATTGCATTTCCTGAGGATTCTTCCAATGAATCTCAGTCTGGCATCTGCTTTACCGACGATCAACTTTATATGATCATTCCATTTTAAATCACTCTTAATGAGTACTCCCAAATAATTTATGGAATTATTTCTTCCAGTTGCTGACCTGCTATTTTGTAGCTAAATGATAAGGGACCTATCTTTCTTTGTATTCGCATCACATTACACTTGTCTACATTGAGATTCAATTGCCATTCCGTGCACCATCCGTCAATTCGCTGCAGATCCTCCTGCATTTCAGTACAATTTTCCATTGTTGCAACCTCTCGATACACCACAGCATCATCTGCAAAAAGCCTCAGTGAACTTCCGATGTCATCCACCAGGTCATTTATGTATATTGTGAATACCAACGGTCCTATGACACTCCCCTGCGGCACACCTGAAATCACTCTTACTTTGGAAGACTTCTATCCATTGAGAATGACATGCTGCGTTCTGTTATCTAGGAACTCCTCAATCCAATCACACAATTGATCTGATAGTCCGTATGCTCTTACTTTGTTCATTAAACGACTGTGGGGAACTGTGTCAAACGCCTTGCGGAAGTCAAGAAACACGGCATCTACCTGTGAACCCGTGTCTAAGGCCCTCTGAGTCTCGTGGACGAATAGCGCGAGCTGGGTTTCACACGACCGTCTTTTTCGAAACCCATGCTGCTTCCTACAGAGTAGATTTCTAGTCTCCAGAAAAGACATTATATTCGAACATAATACGTGTTCCAAAATTCTACAACTGATCGACGTTAGAGATATAGGTCTATAGTTCTGCACGTCTGTTCGACGTCCCTTCTTGAAAACGGGGATGACCTGTGCCCTTTTCCAATCCTTTGGAACGCTTCGCTCTTCTAGAGACCTACGGTACACCGCTGCAAGAAGGGGGGGCAAGTTCCTTCGCGTACTCTGTGTAAAATCGAACTGGTATTCCATCAGGACCAGTGGCCTTTCCTCTTTTGAGCTATTTTAATTGTTTCTCTATCCCTCTGTCGTCTACTTCGATATCTACCATTTTGTCAACTGTGCGACAATCTAGAGAAGGAAGCACAGTGCAGTCTTCCTCTGTGAAACAGCTTTGGAAGAACACATTTCGTAATTCGGCCTTTAGTCTGTCATCCTCTGTTTCAGTACCATTTTGGTCACAGAGTGTCTGGACATTTTGTATTGATCCACCTACCGCTTTGACATAGGACGAAAATTTCTTAGGATTTTCTGCCAAGTCAGTACATAGAACTTTACTTTCGAATTCATTGAAAGCCTCTCGCATAGCCCTCCTCACACTGCATTTCGCTTCAAGTAATTTTTGCTTGTCTGCAAGGCTTTGGCTATGTTTATGTTTGCTGTGAAGTTCCCTTTGCTTCCGCAGCAGTTTTCTAACTCGGTTGTTGTACCACGGTGGCTCTTTCCCATCTCTTACGATCTTGCTTGGCACATACTCATCTAACGCATATTGTACCATGGTTTTGAACTTTGTCCACTGATCCTCAACACTATCTGCACTTGAGACAAAACTTTTGTGTTGAGCCGTGAGGTACTCTGTAATCTGCTTTTTGTCACTTTTGCTAAACAGAAGAATCTTCCTACCTTTTTTAATATTTCTATTTACGGCTGAAATCATCGATGCAGTAACCGCTTTATGATCGCTGATTCCCTATTCTGCATTAACTGATTCAAATAGTTAGGGTCTGTTTGTCACCAGAAGTTCTAATATGTTATCGCCACGAGTCGGTTTTCTGTTTAACTGCTCAAGGTAGTTTTCAGATAAAGCACTTAAAAATATTTCACTGGATTCTTTTTCCCTGCCACCCGTTATGAACGTTTGAGTCTCCCAGTCTATATCCGGCAAATTAAAATCTCCACCCAGAACTATAACATGGTGGGGAAATCTACTCGAAATATTTTCCAAATTATTCTTCAGGTGCTGAGCCACAACAGCTGCTGAGCCCGGGGGCCTATAGAGACAACCAATTACCATGTCTGAGCCTGCTTTAACCGTGACCTTCACCCAAATCATTTCACAATTCGAATCTCCGTCAATTTCCTTCGATACTACTGCACTTCTTATCGCTATAAACACGCCTCCCCCTTCACTGTCCAGCCTATCTCTGCGGTATACATTCCAATCCGAGTTTAGGATTTCATTACTGTTTACGTCTGGTTTCAGCCAACTTTTTGTTCCTAGTACTATGTGGGCGTTGTGACCGTTTATTAATGAGAGCAGTTCTGGGACCTTTCTATAGACGCTCCTGCAGTTTACTATAAGCACATTAATATTGTTATTCCTTGTTGCATTTTGCCTACTCCTGCCTTGCCGCGTCTCAGGAGGCGTCTTGCTGGGCCTAGGGAGGGAGTTCTCTAACCTAAAAAAACCCCATGTGCACTCCACATGTACTCCTCTACCCTCGTAGCCGCTTACGGCGTGTAGTGCACGCCTGACCTATTCAGGGGGACCCTACATTTCTCCACCAGATAGCGGAGGTCGAGAAATTTGCACCCCAGCTCTCCGCAGAATCGTCTGAGCCTCTGGTTTAAGCCTTCCAGTCGGCTCCAAACCAGAGGACCGCGATCGGTTCTGGGAACGATACTACAAATAGTTAGCTCTGATTCCACCCCGCGAGCGAGGCTTTCCGCCTTCATCAACTCCGCCAACCGCCTGTACGAACTGAGGATGACCTCTGAACCCAGACGGCAGGAGTCATTGGTGACGACATGAGCAACAATTTGCAGTCGGGTGCACCCAGTGCTCTCTATCGCCGCCGGTAGGGCCTCCTCCACATCTCGAATGAGACCCCCCGGCAAGCAGACAGAGTGAACACTGGCCTTCTTCCCCGACCTTTCCGCTATTTCCCTAAGGGGCTCGATCACCCGCCTAATGTTGGAGCTCCCAATAACTAATAAACCCCTCCCCCCGTGTACCTGCTCGGACCTTGCTGAAGGAGCGGCCACATGTCCACTCACAGGCAGAGCGGGCGATGCCACACGGCCAGCCTCCACATTGACCCTCCGCCTCGTGCGCCGCGAACGCCGCTGAACCCGCCACTCCCCTTCGGGAGAGGGTGACCAAACCGCGCACGTTGATGAAAGACAAAAATTGCATCGGGATTGAATATAACAGGCACCATGGGTACTTTTCTCCATGGGAGAAATGTCTCAAACTCACTACGCTTTGATTGTTCCTTGGGAGACCAGTAGTAGTTCCCGAAGCACATCTGGTGGCATTATGTAATCGGTCTCCCAGAGAACGATCACATCGTAGACAGTTTGAGACATTACACCCATAGAGAAAAGTCCGATTGGTGCCTGTTGTATTCAATCCCGATGCAATTTCAGTGTTTCATTAACACTCTGAACGTCCACAGATTAAAGGAAGCCTCCAGATGTGCTTCAGATTCTACTACTGGTCTCCCAGGGAACGATCAAATCGTAGACAGTTTGAGACATTACACCCATAGAGAAAAGTCCGCTTGGTGCCTGTTGTATTCAATCCCGATGTAATTTCTGTGTTTCATCAACACTCTGAACGTCCACAGATTACAGGAAGCCTCCGGATGTGCTTCGGAAACTATTACTGGTCTCCCAGGAATCGATCAAAGCGTAGACTGTTTTTCAGACATTACTCCCATGGAGAAAAGTTGGCATTTGGCCCTTTGTTTTCAATCCCGATGCAATTTCTGTGTTTCATCAATATTCTAATCGTCCACAGATTACAGGAAGCCTACGGGTGTGCTTTGGAAACTACTACTGGTCCCCCAGGAATCGATCAAAGCGTAGACAGTTTGAGACAATACGCCCATGGAGAAAATTTCGCATGGTGCCTGTTGTATTCAATCCCGATGCAATTTTTGTGTTTCATCAACACTCTGAACGTCGACAAATTACAGGATGCCTCCAGATGGGCTTTGGAAACTACTACTGGTCTCTCAGGGAACAATCAATGCGTAGACAGTTTGAGATATTACTCCCATGAAGAATAGTCCGCATGGGGCCTGTTATATACTACCCCGATGCAATTTTTGTGTTTCATCAACGCTCTGAACGTCGACAGATTACAGGATGCCCCCAGATGTGCTTCAGAAACTACTACTGGTCTCCCAGGGAACAATCAAAGCGTAGACAGTTTGAGACATTACTCCCATGGACAAAAGTCCGCAAGGTGCATAGTGTATTCAATCCCGATGCAATTTCTGTGTTTCATCAACACTCGGAATGGTCACAGATTACATGAAGCCTCCAGATGTGCTTCGGAAACTACTACTGGTCTCCCAGGATTGGATCAAAGCATAGACTGTTTGAGACATTACTCCCATACATAAAAGTCCGCATGGTGCCTGTTGTATTCAATCACGATGTAATTTCTGTGTTTCATCAACACTCTGAACGTCCACAGATTACAGGAGGACTACAGATGTGCTTCGGAAACAACTTCTTGTCCAGCAGGTATCGATCAAAGCGTAGACAGTTTGATACATTACTCCCATGGAGAGAAGTCCGCAGAGTGCCTGTTGTATTTAATCCCGATGAAATTTCTGTGTTTCATCAACGCTCTGAACGTCCACAGATTACAGGAAGCCTCCGGATGTGGTTCGGAAACTACCACTGGTCTCCCAGGAATCGATCAAACCGTAGACTTTTTTTCAGACATTACTCAAATGGAGAAAAGTCAGCATTAGCCTTTTGTTTTCAATCCCGATGCAATATCTGTGTTTCATCAATATTATAAACGTCCACAGATTACATGAAGCCTCCAGAAGTCCTTCGGAAGCTACTACTGGTGTCCCGGGGAACGATCAAAGCGTAGACAGTTTGAGACATTACTCCCATGTAGAGAAGTCGGCATTGTGCCCGTTGTATTCAATCCCGATGCAATTTCTGTGTTTCATTTACGCTCTGAACGTCCATAGATTACATGAAGCCTCCAGATGTGCTTCGGAAACTACTGCTGGTCTAACAGGAATCGACCAAATTGTAGACAGTTTGAGACATAACTCCCATTGAGAAAAGTCCGCATGGTGCCTGTTGTATTCAATCCCGATACGATATCTGTGTTTCATCAACACACTGAACGTCCATAGATTACAGAATGCCTCCAGATGTGCATCGGAAACTACTACTGGTCTCCCGGGAATCGATTAAAGTGTAGAGAGTTTGAGACATTACTCCCTATGACAAAAGTCTTCTTGGTGTCTGTTGTAATCTATCCCGATTAAATTTCTGTGTTTCATCAATACTCAGAACGTCTACAGATTACAGGATGCTTCCAGATGTGCTGCGGAAACTACTACTGGTCTCCCAGGAATCGATCAAAGCTAAGACAGTTTGAGACATTACTCCCATGTAGAGAAGTCCGCATGGTGTCTGTTGTATTCAATAACGATGCAATTTCTGTGTTTCATTAACACTGTGAACGTCCAAAGATTACGTGAAGCCTCCAGATGTGATCCGGAAACTACTACTGGTCTCCCAGGAATCGATTAATGCGTAGACAGTTTGAGACATATCTCCCATGGAGAAAATTCCGCATGGTGCCTGTTTTACTCAATCCCGATGCAATTTTTGTGTTTCATCAACACTCTGAACGTCTACAGAATACTGGATGCCTCCAGATGTGATTCGGAAACTACTACTGGTCTCCCAGGAATCGATTAATGCGTAGACAGTTTGAGACATTTCTTCCATGGAGAAAAGTTCGCATGGTGCCTGTTATATTCAATCCCGATGCAATTTTTGTGTTTCATCAACGCTCTGAACGGCAACAGATTACAGGATTCCTCCAGATGTGCTTCGGAAACTACTACTGCACTCACAGTATTCGAACAAGGCATATAAACTTTGAGACATTACTCCCATAGAGAAAAGTCCGCATGGTGACGGTTGTATTCAATCCCGATGTAATTTTTGTGTTACACCAACCCTCTGAATGTCCACAGATTACAGGAAGCCTCCGGATGTGCTTCGGAAAATACTACTGGTCTCCCAGGAATCGATCAAAGCGTAGACTGTTTTTCAGACATTACTCCCATGGAGAAAAGCCGGCATTTGGCCCTTTGTTTTCAATCCCGAAGCAATTTCTGTGTTTCTTTAATATTCTAAACGTCCACAGATTACAGGAAGCCTCCGGATGTGCTTCGGAAACTACTACTGGTCTCCCAGGGAACACTCAAAGCGTAGTCAGTTTGAGACATTACTCCCATGGAGATTAGTCCGCATAGTGCCTGTTGTATTCAATCCCGATGAAATTTCTGTGTTTCATCAACGCTCTGAACGTCCACAGATTACAGGAAGCCTCCGGATGTGCTTCTTAAACTACTACTGGTCTCCCAGCTTACGATCAAAGTGTAGACAGTTTGACACATTAATCCCTTTGAGAAAAGTCCGCATGTTGCCTGTTGCATTCAATTCCGATGTAATTTCTGTGTTTCATCAACACTCTGAACGTCCACAGATTACAGGAAGCCTGCGGATGTGCTTCGGAAACTATTACTGGTCTCTCAGGAATCGATCAAAGCGTAGACTGTTTTTCAGACATTACTCCCATGGAGAAAAGCCGTATTTGGCCCTTTGTTTTCAATCCCGATGCAATTTCTGTGTTTCATCAATATTCTAATCGTCCACAGATTACAGGAAGCCTACGCATGTGCTTTGGAAACTACTACTGGTCCCCCAGCAATCGATCAAAGCGTAGACAATTTGAGACATTACTCCCATGGAGAAAATTCCGCATGGTGCCTGTTGTATTCAATCCCGATGCAATTTTTGTGTTTCATCAACACTCTGAACGTCGAAAGATTGCAGGATGCCTCCAGATGTGCCTCGGAAACTACTACTGGTCTCCCAGGGAACAATCAAAGCGTAGACAGTTTGAGACATTACACCCATGGAGAAAAGTCCGCATGGTTCATTGTGTATTCAATCCCGATGCAATTTCTGTGTCTCGTTAACACTCGGAACGGTCACAGATTACATGAAGCTTCCAGATGTGCTTCGGAAACTACTACTGGTCTCCCAGGATTCGATCAAAGCATAGACTGTTTGAGACATTACTCCCATACATTAAAGCCCGCATGGTGCCTGTTGTATTCAATCCCGATGTAATTTCTGTGTTTCATCAACGCTCTGATCGTCCACATATTACAGGAAGCCTCCGGATGTGCTTCTTAAACTACTACTGGTCTCCCAGCTTACGATCAAAGCGTAGACAGTTTGACACATTACTCCCATGTAGAGAAGTCCGCATGGAGCCTGTTCTATTCAATCCCGATGAAATTTCTGTGTTTCATCGACGCTCTGAACGGACACAGATTACATGAAGCTTCCAGAAGTCCTTCGGAAACTACTACTGGTGTCCCAGGGAACGATCAAAGCGTAGACAGTTTGAGACATTTCTCCCATTGAGAAAAGTCCGCATGGTGCCTGTTGTATTCAATCCCGATACAATTTCTGTGTTTCATCAACACACTGAACGTCCATAGTTTACAGAATGCCCCCAGATGTGCATCGGAAACTACTACTGGTCTCCCAGGAATCGATTAAACTGTAGAGAGTTTGAGACATTACTCCCTATGACAAAAGTCTTCTTGGTGTCTGTTGTAATCAATCCCGATTAAATATCTGTGTTTCATCAACACTCAGAACGTCTACAGATTACAGGATGCTTCCAGATGTGCTGCGGAAACTACTACTGGTCTCCCAGGAATCGATCAAAGCTTAGACAGTTTGAGACATTACTCCCAAGTAGAGAAGTCCGCATGGTGCCTGTTATATTCAATCCCGATGCAATTTCTGTGTTTCATTAACACTCTGACCGTCAAGAGATTACATGAAGCCTCCAGATGTGCTTAGGAAACTACTACTGCTCTCCCAGGAATCGACTAATGCGTAGACAGCTTGAGACATATCTCCCATGGAGAAAATTCCGCATGGTGCCTCTTTTACTCAATCCCGATGAAATTTTTGTGTTTCATCAACACTCTGAACGTCGACAGATTACTGGATGCCTCCAGATGTGCTTCGGAAACTACTACTGCTCTCCTAGTATTCGATCAAGGCATAGAAACTTTGAGACATTAGTCCCATAGAGAAAAATCCGCATGGTGACGGTTGTATTCAATCCCGATGTAATTTTTATGTTATACCAACACCCTGAACGTCCACAGATTACAGGAAGCCTCCGGATGTGATTCGGAAAATACTACTGGTCTCCCAGGAATCGATCAAAGCGTAGACTGTTTTTCAGACATTACACCCATGGAGATAAGTCGGCATTTGGCCCTTTGTTTTCAATCCCGAAGCAATTTCTGTGTTTCATCAATATTCTAAACGTCCACAGATTACAGGAAGCCTCCGGATGTGCTTCGGAAACTACTACTGGTCCCCAGGAATCGATCAAAGCGTAGACAGTTTGAGACATTACTCCCATGGAAAAAATTCCGCAAGGTGCTGTTGTATTCAATCCCGATGAAATTTCTGTGTTTCATCAAGACTCTGAACGTCCACAGATTACAGGAAGCCTCCAGATGTGCTTCGGAAACTACTACTGGTCTCCCAGGATTCGATCAGAACATAGACTGTTTGAGACATTACTCCCATAGATAAAAGTCCGCATGGGGCCTGTTGTATTCAATCCCGATGTAATATCTGTGTTTCATCAACACTCTGAACGTCACAGATTACAGGAAGACTACAGATGTGGTTCGGAAACTACTTCTTGTCTACAAGGAATCGATCAAAGTGTAGACAGTTTGAGACATTACTCCCATGGAGAAAAGTCCGCATGGTGCCTGTTGCATTCAATCCCAAAGCAATACCTGTGTTTCATCAACACTCTGAACGTCCACAGATTACAGGATGCCTCCGGGTGTGCTTCGGAAACTACCACTGGTCTCCCAGGAATCGATCAAAGCGTTGACTGTTTTTCAGACATTACTCAAATGGAGAAAAGTCAGCATTTGGCCCTTAGTTTTCAATCCCGATGCAATATCTGTGTTTCATCAACACTCTGAACGTCCATAGATTACAGAATGCCTCCAGATGTGCATCGGAAACTACTACTGGTCTCCCGGGAATCGATTAAAGTGTAGAGAGTTTGAGACATTACTCCCTATGACAAAAGTCTTCTTGGTGTCTGTTGTAATCAATCAAGATTAAATTTCTGTGTTTCATCAATACTCAGAACGTCTACAGATTACAGGATTCTTCCAGATGTGCTGCGGGAACTACTACTGGTCTCCCAGGAATCAATCAAAGCTTAGACAGTTTGCGACATTACTCACATGTAGAGAAGTCCGCATGGTGCCTGTTGTATTCAATCCCGATACAATTTCTGTGTTTCATCAACACACTGAACTTCCATAGATGACAGAATGCCCCCAGATGTGCATCGGAAACTACTACTGGTCTCCCGGGAATCGATGAAACCTTAGACAGTTTGAGACATTACTCGCAAGTAGAGAAGTGCGCATGGTGCCTGTTGTATTCAATCCAGAAGAAATTTCTGTGTTTCATCAACGCTCTGAACGTCCACATATTACAGGAAGCCTCCGGATGTGCTTCTTAAACTACTACTGGTCTCCCAGCTTACGATCAAAGCGTAGACAGTTTGACACATTACTCCCATGTAGAGAAGTCCGCATGGAGCCTGTAGTATTCAATCCCGATGCAATTTCTGTGTTTCATTAACACTCTGAACGTCCACAGATTACATGAAGCCTCCAGATGTGCTTCGGAAACTACTACTGGTCTCCCAGGAATCGATCAAAGCGTAGACTGTTTTTCAGACATTACTCCCATGGAGAAAAGTCAGCATTTGGCCCTTTGTTTTCAATCCCGATGCAATTTCTGTGTTTCATCCATATTCTAAACGTCCACAGATTACAGGAAGCCTCCGGATGTGCTTCGGAAACTACTACTGGTCCCCAGGAATCGATCAAAGCGTAGATAGTTTGAGACATTACTCACATGGAAAAAATTCCGCAAGGTGCTGTTGTATTCAATCCCGATGAAATTTCTGTGTTTCATCAAGACTCTGAACGTCCACAGATTACAGGAAGCCTCCAGATGTGCTTCGGAAACTACTACTGGTCTCCCAGGATTCGATCAAAACATAGACTGTTTGAGACATTACACCCATAGATAAAAGTCCGCATGGGTCCTGTTGTATTCAATCCCGATGAAATTTCTGTGTTTCATCGACGCTCTGAACGTCCACAGATTTGAGGAAGCCTCCGGATGTGCTTCCTAAACTACTACTGCTCTCCCAGGGTACGATCAAAGCGTAGACAGTTTGACACATGTCTCCCATTGAGAAAATTCCGTATGGTGCCTGTTGCATTCAATCCCAAAGCAATATCTGTGTTTCATCAACACTCTGAACGTCCACAGATTACAGGAAGCCTCCGGATGTGCTTCGGAAACTACCACTGGGCTCCCAGGAATCGATCAAATCGTGGACTGTTTTTCAGACATTACTCAAATGGAGAAAAGTCAGCATTTAGCCATTTGTTTTCAATCCCGATGCTATATCTGTGTTTCATCAATATTCTAAACGTCCACAGATTACATGAAGCCTCCAGAAGTTCTTCGGAAACCACTACTTGTGTCCCAGGAATCGACCAAATTGTACACAGTTTGAGACATAACTCCCATTGAGAAAAGTCCGCATGATGCCTGTTGTATTCAATCCCGATATAATTTCTGTGTTTCATCAACACACTGAACGTCCATAGTTTACGGAATGCCCCCAGATGTGCATCAGAAACTACTACTGGTCTCCCAGGAATCGATTAAAATGTAGAGAGGTTGAGACATTACTCCCTATGACAAAAGTCTTCTTGGTCTCTGTTGTAATCAATCCCGATTAAATATCTGTGTTTGATCAACACTCAGAACTTCTACAGATTACAGGATGCTTCCAGATGTGCTGCGGAAACTACTACTGGTCTCCCAGGAATCGATCAAAACTTAGACAGTTTGAGACATTACTCCCAAGTAGAGAAGTCCGCATGGTGACGGTTGTATTCAATCCCGATGTAATTTTTGTGTTATACCAACACTCTGAACGTCCACAGATTACAGGAAGTATTCGGATGTGCTTCGGAAAATACTACTGGTCTCCCAGGAATCGATGAAAGCGTATAGTGTTTTTCAGACATTACACCCATGGAGAAAAGTCGGCATTAGGCCCTTTGTTTTCAATCCCGAAGCAATTTCTGTGTTTCATCAATATTCTAAACGTCCACAGATTACAGGAAGCCTCCGGATGTGCTTCGGAATCTACTACTGGTCTCCCAGGGAACAATCAAAGCGTAGTCAGTTTGAGATATTACTCCCATGGAGAGAAGTCGGCATAGTGCCTGTTGTATTCAATCCTGAAGAAATTTCTGTGTTTCATCAACGCTCTGAACGTCCACAGATTACAGGAAGCCTCCGGATGTGATTCTTAAACTACTACTGGTCTCCCAGCTTACGATCAAAGCGTAGACAGTTTGACACATTACTCCCATTGAGAAAAGTCCGCATGGTGCCTGTTGCATTCAATCCCGAAGCAATATGTGTGTTTCATCAACACTCAGAACGTCCACAGATTACATGAAGCGTCCGGATGTGCGTCGGAAACTACCACTGGTCTCCCAGGAATCGATCTAACCGTAGACTGGTTTTCAGACATTACTCAAATGGAGAAAACTCAGCATTTGGCACTTTGTTTTCAATCCCGATGCAATATCTGTGTTTCATCAATATTCTACACGTCCACAGATTACATGAAGCCTCCAGAAGTCCTTCGGAAACTACTACTGGTGTCCCAGGGAACGATCAAAGCGTAGACAGTTTGAGACATTACTCCCATGGAAAAAATTGAGCATGGTACCTGTTGTATTCAATCCCGATGTAATATCTGTTATTCAATAACACTCTGTACGTCCACAGATTACACAATGCTTTCAGATGTGCTTCGGAAAGTACTACTGGTCAGCTAGGAATCGATCAAAGCGTAGACAGTTTGAGACATTACTCCCATGTAGAGAAGTCGGCATTGTGCCTGTTGTATTCAGTCCTGATACAATTTCTGTTTTTCATCAACACACTGAACGTCCATAGATGACAGAATGCCCCCAGATGTGCATCGTAAACTACTACTGGTCTCCCAGGAATCGATCAAAGCGTAACCTGTTTTTCAGACATTACTCCCATGGAGAAAAGTCGGCATTTGGACCTTTGTTTTCAATCCCGAAGCAATTTCAGCGTTTCATCAATATTCTAAACGTCCACAGATTACAGGAAGCCTCCGGATGTGCTTCGGAAACTACTGCTGGTCTCCCAGGGAACAATCAATGCGTAGTCAGTATGAGACATTACTCCCATGGAGAAAATTCCGCATGGTGCCTGTCGTATTCAATCCCGATGCAATTTCGGTGTTTCATCAACACTCGGAACGTCCTCAGATTACATGAAGCCTCCAGATGTGCTTCGGGAAATACTACTGGTCTCCCAGGAATCGATCAAAGAGTAGACAGTTTGATACTTTACTCCAATGGAGAAAAGTCCGCAAGGTGCTGTTGTATTCAATCCCGATGAAATTTCTGTGTTACATCAACACTCTGAACGTCCACAGATTACAGGAAGCCTGCAGATGTGCTTCGGAAACTACTACTGGTCTCCCAGGAATCGATCAAAGCGTAGACAGTTTGAGACATTACTCCCATGGAGAAATTTCCGCATGGTGCCTGTTGTATTCAATCCCGATGCAATTTCTATGCTTCATCAACACTCTGAAAGTCCACAGATTACAGGATGCCTCCAGATGTGCTTCGGTAACACTTACTTGTCTCTCGGGGAACAATCAAACCGTAGACAGTTTGAGATATTACTACCATGAAGAAAAGTCCGCATGGTGACTGTTATATACAATCCCGATGGAATTTTTGGTTTCATCAACGCTCTGAACGTCCACAGATTACATGAAGCCTCCAGAAGTCCTTCGGAAACTACTACTGGTGTCCCAGGGAACGATCAATACGTAGACAGTTTGAGACATAACTCCCATGGAGAAAATTCAGCATGGTGCCTGTTTTACTCAATCCCGATGCACTTTTTGTGTTTCATCAACACTCTGAACGTCGACAGATTACTGGATGCCTACAGATGTGCTTCGGAAACTACTACTGGTCTCCCAGGGAACAATCAAAGCGTAGTCAGTTTGAGACATTACTCCCATAGACTAAAGTCCGCATGGTGACTAATGCATTCAATACCGATGAAATATCTGTGTTTCATTAACATTCTGTATGTCCACAGATTACAGGAAGACTCCAGATGTGCCTCAAAAACTACTTCTGGTCTCCCAGGAACCGATCAAAGCGTAGACTGTTTTTCAGACATTACTCCCATGGAGAAAAATCAGCATTTGGCACTTTGTTTTCAATCCCGATGTAATTTCTGTGTTTCAACAATATTCTAAACCTCCACAGATTACATGAAGCCTCCAGGTGTCCTTCGGAAACTACTACTGGTGTCCCAGGGAACGATCAATGCGTAGACAGTTTGAGACATAACTCCCATGGAGAAAATTCCGCAAGGTGCCTGTTTTACTCAATCCCGATGCACTTTTTGTGTTTCATCAACACTCTGAACGTCGACAGATTACTGGATGCCTACAGATGTGCTTCGGAAACTACTACTGGTCTCCCAGGGAACAATCAAAGCGCAGTCAGTTTGAGACATTACTCCCATAGACTAAAGACCGCCTGGTGACTAATGCATTCAATACCGATGCAATATCTGTGTTTCATTAACACTCTGAACGTCCACAGATTACAGGAAGACTCCAGATGTGCCTCGGAAACTACTTCTGGTCTCCCAGGAATCGATCAAAGCGTAGACTGTTTTTCAGACATTACTCCCATGGAGAAAAATCAGCATTTGGCCCTTTGTTTTCAATCCCGATGCAATTTCTGTGTTTCAACAATATTCTAAACCTCCACAGATTACAGGAAGCCTACGGATGTGCTTCGGAAACTACTACTGGTCCCCAAGGAATCGATCAAAGCGTAGACAGTTTGAGACATTACTCCCATGAAGAAAATCCCGCATGGTGCCTGTCGTATTCAATCCCGATGCAATTTCTGTGTTTCGTCAACACTCGGAACGTCCTCAGATTACATGAAACCTCCAGATGTGCTTCGGAAACTACTACTGGTCTCCCAGGAATCGATCAAAGCGTAGACAGTTTGATACATTACTCCCATGGAGAAAAGACCGCAAGGTGCCTGTTGTATTCAATCCCGATGCAAATTTTGTGTTTCATCAACGTTCTGAACGTCGACAGATTACAGGATGCCTCCAGACGTGCTTCGGGAACTACTACTGGTCTCCCAGGGATACAATCAAATCGTAGACAGTTTGAGACATTACTCCCAATTGAGAAACGTCCGCATGGTGCCTGTTGTATTCATTCCCGATGTCATTTCTGTGTTTCATCAACACTCCGAACGTCCAAAGATTACTGGAAGACTCCAGATGTGCTTCGGAAACTACTTCTGTTCTCCCAGGGAACGATCAAATCGTAGACAATTACACACGTTACTCCCGTGGGGAAAAGTCCGAATGGTGCCTGTTGTACTCAATCCCGATGCAATTTCTGTGCATCATCACCACTCTGAACGTCCACAGTTTACAGGAAGTCTTCAGATGTGCTTCGGAAACTACTACTGTTCTCCCAGGGATCGATCAAATCGTAGACAATTACACACGTTACTCCCGTGGAGAAAAGTCCGCATGGTGACTGTTGTATTCAATCCCGATGCAATATCTGTGTTTCATCAACACTCTGAACGTCCACAGATTACAGAATGCCTCCATATGTGCTACAGAAACTATCACTGGTCTCCCAGGAATCGATCAAAGCGTAGACAGTTTAAGACATTACTCCCATGCAGAAAATTTCGAGTGGTGCCTGTTGTATTCAATCACGATACAATGTCTGAGCCTCATCAACACTCTGAACGTCCACAGATTACAGGAAGCCTTCAGATGTGCTTCGAAAACTACTACTGGCCTCCCAGGTGTCGCTCAAAGCGTACAGTGTTTGAGACATTACTCCCTATGACAAAAGTCTTATTGGTGCCTGTTCTATTCATTCCGATGCATTTTCTTTGTTTCATTAACACTCAGAACGTCCACAGATCACAGGATGCCTCCGGATGTGCTTCGGAATCTTCTACTGATCTCCCAGGGAACGATCGAAGCGTAGACAATTTGAGACATAACTCCCGTGGAGAAAAGTCCTCATTTGGCTTGTTGTATTCATTCCCGATTTAATTTCTGTGTTTCATCAACACTCGGAACGTCCTCAGATTACATGAAGCCTCCAGATGCGCTTCGGAAACTGCTACTGGTCTCCCAGGGAACGATCAAAGGATACACAGTTTGAGACAGTACTCCCATGGAAAAAAGTCCGTATTTATCCTGTTGTATTCAACCCGATGCAATATCTGTGTTTCATCAACACACTGAGTGTCCACAGATTGCAGAATGCCTCCAGATGTGCTTCGGATACTACTACTGCTCTCCCAGGAATCAATCAAACGTAGACATTTTGAGACATTACCCCCAATAAGCAAAGTCTGCATGGTGGCTGTTGTATTCAATACCGATGCAATATCTGTGTTTGAGCAACACTCTGAACGTAAACAGATTACATAATGCTTTCAGATGTGCTTCGGAAAGTACTACTGGTCTCCCAGGAATCGATCAAAGCGTAGACAGTTAGAGACATTACTCCCATTGAGCAAAGACCGCATGGTGTCTGTTGCATTCCATTCCGATGCAATTTCTGTGCTTCATCAAACCTCTGAACGTCCACAAATTACGGGAAGCCTTCAGATGTGTGTCGGAAACCACTACTGGTTTCCCAGGGAATGATCAAAGAGTAGACAGAATGAGATTTTCATTCGGCAGCTTAGAGTGCGCCGATATGAAACTTCCTGGCAGATTAACACTGTGTTCCCGACCGAGACTCGAACTCGGGACCTTTGCATTTCGTGGGCAAGTGCTCAACCATCACAGTTACCGAAGCACTACTCACGGCCGATAGTCACAGCTTTACTTCTGCCAGTATCTCGTCTCTTACCTTCCAAAGTTTACAGAAGATCTAATTCTGGAAACATCCCCCAGGCTGGGGCTAAGCCATGTCTCCGCTATATCCTTGCTTTTAGGAGTTCTAGACCTGCAAGTTTTGCTTTAAATCTTCTGTAAAGTTTGGAAGGTAGGAGACGAGATACCGGCAGATGTAAAGATGTGGGTATCGGGCGTGAATCGTGCTTCGGGAGCTCAGTTGGTAGAGCACTTGCCCGCGAAAGGCAAAGGTGCCGATTTCGTGTCTCGGTCGAGCACACAGTTTTAATCTGCCAGGAAGTTTCAAAGCGTAGACAGTTTGAGACACTATTCCCGTTTAGAAAAGGCCGCATGGTGCCTGTTGTATTCAATCCCGATGCAATTTCTGTGTTTCATCAACACTCTGAACGTCCACAGATTACAGGAAGTCTCCAGATGTGCTTCCTAAACTACTACTGGTCTCCCTGGGTACGATCAAAGCGTAGGGAGTTTGAGACATTACTCCCTTGGAGAGAAGTCCACATGGCGTTTTTTGTATTCAAACCCGATGGAATATCTGTGTTTCATCAACACTCTGAAGGTGCACAGATTACGGAATGCCTCCTGATGTGCTTCGGAAACTACTACTGGTCTCCCAGGAATCGATCAGAGTGTGGACAGTTTGAGACAATACGACCATTGAGAAAAGTCCGCATGGTGCCAGTTGTATAGCATCCCGATGCAATTTCTGTGCATCATCAACACTCTGAACGTCCACAGATTACAGGAAGTCTTCAGATGTGCCTCGGAAACTACTACTGTTCTACCAGGGAACGATCAAATGGTAGACATTTTCACACATTACTCCCGTGGAGAAAAGTCCGCATGGTGCCTGTTGTATTCAATCCCGATGCAATATCTGTGTTTCATCAACACTCTGAATGCCCACAGATTACAGAATGCCTCCATATGTGCTACGGAAACTATCACTGGTCTCCCAGGAATCGATCAAAGCGTAGACAGTTTAAGACATTACCCCCATGCAGAAAATTCCGAGTTGTGCCTGTTGTATTCAATCACGATGCAATTTCTGTGCCACATCAACACTCTGAACGCCCACAGATTACAGGAAGCCTCCAGACGTGCTTTCTGAAACTAAACTGGTCGACCAGGGAACGATCAAATCTTAGACAGTTCAAGACATTACTCCCTATGACAAAAGTCCGCATGGTGCCTGTTGTATTCAATCCTGGTGCAATTTCTGTGTTTCATCAATAGTCTGAACGTCCAAAGATTACACGAAGCGTCCAGATGTTCTACGGAAACTATTACTGGTCTCTCAGGGAACGATCAAAGCGTAGACAGTCTTACACACTACTCTCGTGAAGAAAAGTCCGCATTTGGCTTGTTGTATTCAATCCAGATGCAATTTCTGTGCCACATCAACACTCTGAACGTCCACAGGTTACAGAATGCCTCCAGATGTGCTTCGGAAACTACTACTGGTCTCCCAGATATCGATCAGGTCGTAGACATTCTTAGAAAATACACCCATTGAGAAAAGTCCGCATGGTGCCTGTTGTATTCAATCCCGATGCAATTTCTGTGTTTCATCAACACACTGGACGTTCACAGATAACAGGAAACCTTCACATGTGCTTCGGAAACTACTACTAGTCTCGCAGGGTACGATCAAAGCGTAGACAGTTTGAGACATTACTCGCTATGACAAAAGTCCGCATGGTGCCAATTTTATTCAATCCCGGTGAAATTTCTGTGTTTTATTAATACTCTGAACGTCCACAGATTAAAGGAAGCCTCCAAATGTGCTTCGGAAACTACTACTGGTCTCTCAGGGAAAGATCAAAGCGTAGACAGTTTGAGACATTACTCCCATGAAGAAAAGTAAGCATGGTACCAGTTGTATTCAATACCGATGCAACAACTGTGTTTCATCAACACTCTGTACGTCCACAGATTACATGCTTTCAGATGTGCTTCCTAATGTACTACTGGTCTCCCAGGAATCGATCAAAGCGTAGACAATTAGAGACATTACTCATATTGAATAAAGACCGTATGGTGTCTGTTGCAATCAATCCCGATTCAATTTCTGTGCTTCATCAACACTCTGAACGTCCACGTATTACAGGAAGCCTTCAGATGTGCTTCGGAAACTACTACGGGTTTCCCAGGGAATGATCAAAGCGTAGACCGTTTGAGACATTACTCCCTATGACACGAGTCCGCATTGTGCCTGTTGTATTCAATCCCGATGGAATTTCTGTGTTTCATCAACACTCTGAAGGTCCACTGATTACAGGATCCTCCAGATGTGCTTCGGAAACTACTACTGGTCTCCCAGGAATCGATCAGAGCGTAGACAGTTTGAGACAATACACACATTGAGAAAAGTCCGCATGGAGACTGCTGTATTCAATCCCGATGCAATTTCTGTGTTTCATCAACAGTCCGAACGTCCACAGATTACAGGATGCCTTCAGATGTGCTTCGGAAACTACTACTGGTCTCCCAGGGAACGATCAAAGAGTAGACAGTTTGAGACTTTACTCCCTTGGAGAGGAGTCCACATGGTGTTTTTTGAATTCAAACCCGATGGAGTTTCTATGTTTCATCAACACTCTGAAGGTCCACAGATTACGCAATACCTCCTGATGTGCTTCGGAAACTACTACTGGTCTCCCACGAATGGATCAAAGCGTAGACAGATTGAGACATTACTCCCATGAAGAAAAGTCCTAATGGTGCCTCTTGTATTAAATCCCGATGCAATTTCTGTGTTTCATCAACACTTTGAAGGTCCACAGATTAGAGAATGCCTCCTGATGTGCTTCGGAAACTACTACTCGTCTCCAGGGGAACGATCAAAGAGTAGACGGTTTGTGACATTACTCCAATTGAGAAAAGTCCGCATGGTGCCTGTTGTATTCATTGCCGATGCAATTTCTGTGTTTCATCAACACTCTGAACGTCCACAGATTATAGGTAGCCTCCAGATCTGCTTCAGAAACTACAACTTGACTCCCAGGGATCGATCAAAGCGTAGACAGTTCGAGACATTACTCCCATGGAGAAAAGTCCGCAAGATGCCTGTTGTATTCAATGCCGATGCAATTTCTGTGTTTCATCAACACTCTGAACGTCCACAGATTACAGGATGGCTCCAGATGTGCTTCGGAAACTACTGCTTTAGTCTCAGATAACGATCAAAGATTAGACAGTTTGAGACATTACTCCCATGGAGAAAAGTGCGCATGGTGAATGTTGTATGCAATGGAGATGCAATTACTTTGTTTCATCAACACTCTGAACGTCCACAGATTACAGGAAGTCTTCAGATGTGCTTCGCAAACTAGTACCGGTTTCCAAGGGAACGATCAAAGCGTAGAAATTTGAAACATTACTCCCATGGAGAAAAGTCCGCATGGTGACTGTTGTATGCAATCCCGATGCAATATCTGTGTTTCATCAACGCTCTGAATGTCTACAGATTATATAATGCTTTCAGATGTGCTTCGGAAACTACTACTGGTCCAACAGGAATCGATCAAAGCGTAGACAGTTAGAGACGCTACTCCCATTGAGCAAAGAGCGCATGGTGTCTGTTGCATTCAATCCCGATGAAATTTCTGTGCTTCATCAACACTCTGAACGTCCACAGATTACAGACAACCTCCAGATGTGCTTCATAAACTACTACTGGTCTTCCAGTGTAAGATCAAAAACGTAGAAAGTTTAGACATTACTCCCTTGGAGAGAAGTCCACATGGTATCTGTTGTATTCAATCCTGATGGAATTTCTGAGTCTCATCAGCATTCTGAAGGTATAAGGATTACAGAATCCTCTAGATGTGCTCCGAAAACTACTACTGGTCTCCCAGGGAACGATCAAAGCGTAGACAGTTTGAGACATTACTCCCTATAACAAAAGTCCGCATGGTGCATGTTGTATTAAATCCCGATGCAATTTCTGTGTTTCATCAACACTCTGAACGTCCACAGATTACAGGAAGCCTCCAGATGTGCTTCGGAAACTACTACTGGTCGCTCAGGGTACGATCAAAGCGTAGACACTTTGAGACATTACTCCCATGGAGAAAAGTCCGCATTTGGCCTGTTGTATTTAATCCCGATGCCATTTCTGTGTTTCATCAACACACTGAGTGTCCACAGATTGCAGAATGCCTCCAGATGTGCTTCATAAACTACTACTGGTCTCCCAGGAATCGATCAAAGCGTAGACATTTTGAGACATTACCCCCAATGAGCAAAGTCTGCATGGTGCCTGTTGTATTCAATTCCGATGCAATTTCTGTGTTTGATCAAAACCCTGAACGTAAACAGATTACATAATGTTTTCAGATGTGCTTCGGAAAGTACTACTGGTCTCCCAGGAATCGATCAAAGCGTAGACAATTTGATACATTACTCCCATGGAGAGAAGTCCGCATGGTGCCTGTTGTATTCAATCCCGATGCAATTTCTGTGTTTCGTCAACACTCTGAACGTCCACGTATTACAGGAAGCCTCCAGATGTGCTTCTTAAACTACTACTGGTCTCCCTGGATACGATCAAAGCGTAGGCAGTTTGAGACATTACTCCCTTGGAGAGGAGTCCACAAGGTGTTTTTTGTATTCAAACCCGATGGAATTTCCGTGTTTCATCATCACTCTGAAGGTCCACAGATTACGGAATACCTCCTGATGTGCTTCGGAAACTACTACTGGTCTCCCAGTAATCGATCAGAGTGTTGACAGTTTGAAACAATACACCCATTGAGAAAAGTCCGCATGGTGCCTGTTGTATCGCATCCCGATGCAATTTCTGTGTTTCATCAACACTCTGAACGTCCACAGATTACAGGAAGTCTTCAGATGTTCTTCGGAAACTACTACTGTTCTCCCAAGGAACGATCAAATCGTAGACAATTTAACAAATTACACCCGAGGAGAAAAGTCCGCATGATGCCTGTTGTATTCAATCGCAACGGAGAAAAGTCCACATGGTGCCTGTTGTAATCAATCCCGATGCAATTTCTGTGTTTGATCAACACTCTGAACGTTAACAGGATACAGAAATCCTCATGATGTGCTTCAGAAACTACTACTGGTCTCCCATGGAACGATCAAGTCGTAGACACATTAACACATTACTCCCGTGAAGAAAAGTCCGCATTTAGCCTGTTGTATACAATCCCGATGCAATTATTGTGCATCATTAACACTCTGAGAGTCCACAGATTACAGGAAGCTTCCAGATGTGCTTCAGAAACTGCAACTGTTCTCCCAGGAATGGATCAAAGCGTAGACAGATTGAGACATTATTCCCATGGAGAAAAGTCCTAATGGTGCCTGTTGTATTCAATCCCGATGCAATTTCTGCGTTTCATCAACATTCTGAAGGTCCAAAGATTTCAGAATGCCTCCAGATGTGCTTCGGAAACTACTACTGGTCTCCCAGGAAACGATCAAAGCGTAGACAGTTTGAGACATTACTCCCTATGACAAAAGTCCGCATGCTGCATGTTGTATTAAATCCCGATGCAATTTCTGTGTTTCATCAACACTCTGAAATTCCACAGATTACAGGAAGTCTGCAGATGTGCTTTGGAAACTACTACTTTACTCTCAGATAACGCTCGAAACGTAGTCAGTTTGAGACATTACTCCCATGGAGAAAAGTCCGCATGGTATCTGTTGTATTCTATCCCGATGGATCGTCTACACATTACAGAATGCTTTCAGATGTGCTTCGGAAACTACTACTGGTCCGACAGGAATCGATCTAAGCGTAGACAGTTAGAGACGCTACTCCCATTGAGCAAAGAGTGCATGGTGTCAGTTGCATTCAATCCCTATGAAATTTTTGTGCTTCATCAACACTCTGAACGTCCACAGATTACAGGAAGTCTTGCAATGAGCTTCGGAAACTACTACTGGTCTCCCAGGGAACGATGAAAGCGTAGACAGTTTGAGACATTACTCCCTATGACAAATGTCCGCATTATGCGTGTTGTATACAATCTCGATGCAATTTCTGTGATTCATCAACACTCTGAACGTTCACAGATTACAGAAAACCTCCAAAGGCGCTTCTTAAACTACTACTGGTCTCCCAGTGTACGATTAAAACGTAGAAAGTTTAGACATTACTCCCTTGGAGAGAAGTCCACATGGTACAGCTGTTCTCCCAGGAATGGATCAAAGCGTAGACAGATTGAGACATTACTCCCATGGAGAAAAGTCCTAATGGTGCCTGTTGTTTTCAATCCCGATGCAATTTCTGCGTTTCATCAACACTCTGAAGGTCCAAAGATTTCAGAATGCCTCCAGATGTGCTTCGGAAACTACTACTGGTCTCCCAGGAAACGATCAAAGCGTAGACAGTTTGAGACATTACTCCCTATGACACGAGTCCGCATTGTGCCTGTTGTATTCAATCCCGATGGAATTTCTGTGTTTCATCAACACTCCGAAGGTACACTGATTACACAATCCTCCAGATGTGCTTTGAAAACTACTACTGGTCTCCCAGGAATCGATCAGAGCGTAGACAGTTTGAGACAATACACCCATTGAGAGAAGGCTGCATGTTGCCTGTAGTATTCAATCCCGATGCAATTTCTGTGTTTCATCAACACTCCGAACGTCCACAGATTACAGGAAGTCTTCAGATGAGCTTCGCAAACTAGTACCGGTTTCCAAGGGAACGATCAAAGCGTAGAAATTTGAAACATTACTCCCATGGAGAAAAGTCCGCATGGTGACTGTTGTATGCAATCCCGATGCAATATCTGTGTTTCATCAACACTCTGAATGTCTACAGATTATATAATGCTTTCAGATGTGCTTCGGAAACTACTACTGGTCCAACAGGAATCGATCAAAGCGTAGACAGTTAGAGACGCTACTCCCATTGAGCAAAGAGCGCATGGTGTCTGTTGCATTCAATCCCGATGAAATTTCTGTGCTTCATCAACACTCTGAACGTCCACAGATTACAGAAAACCTCCAGATGTGCTTCATAAACTACTACTGGTCTTCCAGTGTAAGATCAAAAACGTAGAAAGTTTAGACATTACTCCCTTGGAGAGAAGTCCACATGGTATCTGTTGTATTCAATCCTGATGGAATTTCTGAGTCTCATCAGCATTCTGAAGGTATAAGGATTACAGAATCCTCTAGATGTGCTCCGAAAACTACTACTGGTCTCCCAGGGAACGATCAAAGCGTAGACAGTTTGAGACATTACTCCCTATAACAAAAGTCCGCATGGTGCATGTTGTATTAAATCCCGATGCAATTTCTGTGTTTCATCAACACTCTGAACGTCCACAGATTACAGGAAGCCTCCAGATGTGCTTCGGAAACTACTACTGGTCGCTCAGGGTACGATCAAAGCGTAGACACTTTGAGACATTACTCCCATGGAGAAAAGTCCGCATTTGGCCTGTTGTATTTAATCCCGATGCCATTTCTGTGTTTCATCAACACACTGAGTGTCCAAAGATTGCAGAATGCCTCCAGATGTGCTTCATAAACTACTACTGGTCTCCCAGGAATCGATCAAAGCGTAGACATTTTGAGACATTACCCCCAATGAGCAAAGTCTGCATGGTGCCTGTTGTATTCAATTCCGATGCAATTTCTGTGTTTGATCAAAACCCTGAACGTAAACAGATTACATAATGTTTTCAGATGTGCTTCGGAAAGTACTACTGGTCTCCCAGGAATCGATCAAAGCGTAGACAATTTGATACATTACTCCCATGGAGAGAAGTCCGCATGGTGCCTGTTGTATTCAATCCCGATGCAATTTCTGTGTTTCGTCAACACTCTGAACGTCCACAGATTACAGGAAGCCTCCAGATGTGCTTCTTAAACTACTACTGGTCTCCCTGGGTACGATCAAAGCGTAGGCAGTTTGAGACATTACTCCCTTGGAGAGGAGTCCACAAGGTGTTTTTTGTATTCAAACCCGATGGAATTTCCGTGTTTCATCATCACTCTGAAGGTCCACAGATTACGGAATACCTCCTGATGTGCTTCGGAAACTACTACTGGTCTCCCAGTAATCGATCAGAGTGTTGACAGTTTGAAACAATACACCCATTGAGAAAAGTCCGCATGGTGCCTGTTGTATCGCATCCCGATGCAATTTCTGTGTTTCATCAACACTCTGAACGTCCACAGATTACAGGAAGTCTTCAGATGTTCTTCGGAAACTACTACTGTTCTCCCAAGGAACGATCAAATCGTAGACAATTTAACAAATTACACCCGAGGAGAAAAGTCCGCATGATGCCTGTTGTAATCAATCCCGATGCAATTTCTGTGTTTGATCAACACTCTGAACGTCAACAGGATACAGAAATCCTCATGATGTGCTTCAGAAACTACTACTGGTCTCCCATGGAACGATCAAGTCGTAGACACATTAACACATTACTCCCGTGAAGAAAAGTCCGCATTTAGCCTGTTGTATACAATCCCGATGCAATTATTGTGCATCATTAACACTCTGAGAGTCCACAGATTACAGGAAGCTTCCAGATGTGCTTCAGAAACTACAACTGTTCTCCCAGGAATGGATCAAAGCGTAGACAGATTGAGACATTATTCCCATGGAGAAAAGTCCTAATGGTGCCTGTTGTATTCAATCCCTATGCAATTTCTGCGTTTCATCAACATTCTGAAGGTCCAAAGATTTCAGAATGCCTCCAGATGTGATTCGGAAACTACTACTGGTCTCCCAGGAAACGATCAAAGCGTAGACAGTTTGAGACATTACTCCCTATGACAAAAGTCCGCATGCTGCATGTTGTATTAAATCCCGATGCAATTTCTGTGTTTCATCAACACTCTGAAATTCCACAGATTACAGGAAGTCTGCAGATGTGCTTTGGAAACTACTACTTTACTCTCAGATAACGCTCGAAACGTAGTCAGTTTGAGACATTACTCCCATGGAGAAAAGTCCGCATGGTATCTGTTGTATTCTATCCCGATGGATCGTCTACACATTACAGAATGCTTTCAGATGTGCTTCGGAAACTACTACTGGTCCAACAGGAATCGATCTAAGCGTAGACAGTTAGAGACGCTACTCCCATTGAGCAAAGAGTGCATGGTGTCAGTTGCATTCAATCCCTATGAAATTTTTGTGCTTCATCAACACTCTGAACGTCCACAGATTACAGGAAGTCTTGCAATGAGCTTCGGAAACTACTACTGGTCTCCCAGGGAACGATGAAAGCGTAGACAGTTTGAGACATTACTCCCTATGACAAATGTCCGCATTATGCGTGTTGTATACAATCTCGATGCAATTTCTGTGATTCATCAACACTCTGAACGTTCACAGATTACAGAAAACCTCCAAAGGCGCTTCTTAAACTACTACTGGTCTCCCAGTGTACGATTAAAACGTAGAAAGTTTAGACATTACTCCCTTGGAGAGAAGTCCACATGGTACAGCTGTTCTCCCAGGAATGGATCAAAGCGTAGACAGATTGAGACATTACTCCCATGGAGAAAAGTCCTAATGGTGCCTGTTGTTTTCAATCCCGATGCAATTTCTGCGTTTCATCAACACTCTGAAGGTCCAAAGATTTCAGAATGCCTCCAGATGTGCTTCGGAAACTACTACTGGTCTCCCAGGAAACGATCAAAGCGTAGACAGTTTGAGACATTACTCCCTATGACACGAGTCCGCATTGTGCCTGTTGTATTCAATCCCGATGGAATTTCTGTGTTTCATCAACACTCCGAAGGTACACTGATTACACAATCCTCCAGATGTGCTTTGAAAACTACTACTGGTCTCCCAGGAATCGATCAGAGCGTAGACAGTTTGAGACAATACACCCATTGAGAGAAGGCTGCATGTTGCCAGTAGTATTCAATCCCGATGCAATTTCTGTGTTTCATCAACACTCCGAACGTCCACAGATTACAGGAAGATTTCGGATGTGCTTCGGAAGCTACTACTGGTCTCCCAGGGAACGATCAAAGAGTAGACAGTTTGAGACATTACTCCCATGGAGAAAAGTCCGTATTTGGCCTGTTGTATTCAACCCGATGCAATATCTGTGTTTCATCAACACACTGAGTGTCCACAGATTGCAGAATGCCTCCAGATGTGCTTCGGATACTACTACTGGTCTCCCAGGAATCAATCAAAGCGTAGACATTTTGAGACATTACCCCCAATGAGCAAAGTCTGCATCATGCCTGTTGTATTCAATACCGATGCATTTTCTGTGTTTGATCAACACTCTGAACGTAAACGGATTACATAATGCTTTCAGATGTGCTTCGGAAAGTACTACTGGTCTCCCAGGAATCGATCAAAGCGTAGACAGTTAGAGACATTACTGCCATTGAGCAAAGACCGCATGGTGTCTGTTGCATTCCATTCCGATGAAATTTCTGTGTTTCATCAACCCTCTGAACGTCCGGAAATTATGGGAAGCCTTCAGATGTGCGTCGGAAACCACTACTGGTTTCCCAGGGAATGATCAAAGCGTAGACAGAATGAGATTAACATTCGGCAGCTTAGTGTGCGCCGATATGAAACTTCCTGGCAGATTAAAACTGTGTTCCCGACCGAGACTCGAACTCGGGACCTTTGCATTTCATGGGCAAGTGCTCTACCATCACAGTTACCGAAGCACGACTCACGGCTGGTACTCACAGCTTTACTTCTGCCAGTATCTCGTCTCTTACCTTCCAGACTTTACAGAAGCTGTAATTCTGGAAACATCCCCCAGGCTGTGGCTAAGCCATGTCTCCGCTATATCTTTTCTTTTAGGAGTGCTGGACCTGCAAGTATCGCATTGAATCTTGCCAGCGAAAGGCAAAGGTGCCGATTTCGTGTCTCGGTCGGGCACACAGTTTCAATCTGTCAGGAAGTTTCAAAGCGTCGACAGTTTGAGACATTATTCCCGTTTAGAAAAGACCGTATGGTGCCTGTTGTATTCAATCCCGATGCAATTTCTGTGTTTCATCAACACTCTGTACGTCCACAGATTACATGCTTTCAGATGTGCTTCGGAAAGTACTACTGGTCTCCGAGGAATCGATCAAAGCGTAGACAATTAGAGACCTTACTCCCATTGAATAAAGACTGTATGTTGTCTGTTGCATTCAATCCCGATTCAATTTCTGTGCTTCATCAACACTCTGAACGTCCACGTATTACAGGAAGCCTTCAGATGTGCTTCGGAAACTACCACGGGTTTCCCAGGGAGTGATCAAAGCGTAGACAGTTTGAGACATTACTCCCTTGGAGAGGAGTCCACATGGTGTTTCTTGTATTCAAACCCTATGGAATTTCTTTGTTTCATCAACACTCTGAAGGTCCACAGATTACGCAATACCTCCTGATGTGCTTCGGAAACTACTACTGGTCTCCCAGGAATCGATCAGAGTGTAGACAGTTTGAGACAATACATCCATTGAGAAAAGTCCACATGTGCCTGTTGTATCGCATCCCGATGCAATTTCTGTGTTTGATCAACACTCTGAACGTCAACAGATTACAGGAAGCTTCCAGATGTGCTACAAAAACTACAACTGTTCTCCCAGGAATGGATCAAAGCGTAGACAGATTGAGACATTACTCCCATGGAGAAAAGTCCTAATGGTGTCTGTTGTATTCAATCCCGATGGAATTTCTGCGTTTCATCAACACTCGGAAGGTCTACAGATTAGAGAATGCCTCCTGATGTGCTTCGGAACTACTACTGGTCTCCAGGGGAACGATCAAAGAGTAGACGGTTTGTGACATTACTCCCATGGAGATAAGTCCGCATGGTGCCTGTTGTATTCAATGCCGATGCTATCTCGGTGTTTCATCAACACTCTGAACATCCACAGATTATAGGTAGCCTCCAGATCTGCTTCAGAAACTACAACTTGACTCCCAGGGATCGATCAAATCGTAGACAGTTCGAGACATTACTCCCATGGAGAAAAGTCCGCATGGTGCCTGTTGTATTCCATGCCGATCCAATTTCTGTGTTTCATCAACACTCTGAGCGTCCACAGATTACAGGATGGCTCCAGATGTGCTTCGGGAACTACTGCTTTACTCTCAGATAACGATCAAAGATTAGACAGTTTGAGACATTACTCACATGGAGAAAAGTGCGCATGGTGAATGTTGTATGCAAAATCAGATGCAATTTCTGTGTTTCATCAACAATCTGAACGTCCACAGATTACAGGAAGCGTACTAAAGTGCTTCGGAAACTACTAATGGTCTCCCAGGGAACGATCAAAACGTAGACAGTTTGAGACGTCAATCCCATGGAGAAAAGTCCGTATGGTGCGCGTTGTATTCAGTCTCGATGCAATTTCTGTGTTTCATCAACACTCTGAACGTCCACAGATTATATAATGCTTTCAGATATGCTTCGGAAACAACTACTGGTCCAACAGGAATCGATCAAAGCGTAGATAGTTAGAGACGCTACTACCATTGAGCAAAGAGCGCATGGTGTCTGTTGCATTCAATCCCGATGAAATTTCTGTGCTTCATCAACACTCTGAACGTCCACAGATTACAGAATGCCACCAGATGTGCTTCGGAAACTACTACTGGTCTCCCAGGGAACGATCAAAATCGTAGACAGTTTGAGACATTACTCCCTATAACAAAAGTCCGCATGGTGCATGTTGTATTCAGTCTCGATGCAATTTCTGTGTTTCATCAACACTCTGAACGTCCACAGATTATATAATGCTTTCAGATATGCTTCGGAAACTACTACTGGTCCAACAGGAATCGATCAAAGCGTAGATAGTTAGAGACGCTACTACCATTGAGCAAAGAGCGCATGGTGTCTGTTGCATTCAATCCCGATGAAATTTCTGTGCTTCATCAACACTCTGAACGTCCACAGATTACAGAATGCCACCAGATGTGCTTCGGAAACTACTACTGGTCTCCCAGGGAACGATCAAAATCGTAGACAGTTTGAGACATTACTCCCTATAACAAAAGTCCGCATGGTGCATGTTGTATTCAATCCCGATGCAATTTCTGTGTTTCATCAACACTCTGAACGTCCACAGCGTACAGGAAGCCTTCATATGTGCTTCGAAAACTACTACTGGTCTCCCAGGGAGCGATCAAAGCGTAGACAGTTTGAGACATTACTCCCTATGACAAAAGTCCGCATTATGCCTGTTGTATACAATCCCGATGCAATTTCTGTGATTCATCAACACTCTGAACGTACACAGATTACAGAAAACCTCCAGATGCGCTTCTTAAACTACTACTGGTCTCCCAGTGTACTATCAAAAACGTAGAAAGTTTAGACATTACTCCCTTGGAGAGAAGTCCACATGGTATCTGTTGTATTCAATCCCGATGGAATTTCTGTGTCTCATCAGCATTCTGAATGTCCACAGATTACAGAATCCTCTAGATGTGCTTCGAAAACTACTACTGGTCTCCAAGGGAACGATCAAAGCGTAGACAGTTTGAGACATTGCTCCCTATAACAATAGTCCACATGGTGCATGTTGTATTCAATCCCGATGCAATTTCTGTGTTTCATCAACACTCTGATCGTCCACAGATTACAGGAAGCCTTCAGATGTGCTTCGGAAATTACTACTGGTCTACCAGGGAAAGATCAAATCGTAGACAGTTTGAGACATTACTCCCTGTGACAAAAGTCCGCATGGTGCCTGTTGTATTCAATCACGGTGTAATTTCTGTTTTTCATCAATACTTTGAACGTCCACAGATTACATGAAGCCTACAGATGTGCTTTGTAAGTTGCTACTGGTCTCTCAGGGTACAATCAAAGCGTAGACAGAATGAGATTTTCACTCGGCAGCCGAGTGTGCGCTGATATGAAACTTCCTGGCAGATTAAAACTGTGTTCTCGACCGAGACTCGAACTCGGGACCTTTGCCTTTCGTAAGTAAGTGCTCTACCAACACAGTTACCGAAGCACAACTCACGGCCGGTACTCACAGCTTTTCTTTTGCCAGTATCTCTTCTCCTACATTCCAAACTTTACAGAAATTATAATTATTGAAACATCCCCCAGGCTGTGGCTAAGCCATGTCTCCGCTATATCTTTTCTTTCAGGAATATTAGATCTGCAAGTTTCGCATTAAAGCTTCTGTAAAGTTTGGAAGGTAGGAGACGAGATACTGGCAGAAGTAAAGATGTGGGTACCAGGCGTGAATCGTGCTTCGGTAGCTAAGTTGCTAGAGCACTTGCCCACGAAAGGCAAAGGTCCCGATTTCGAATCTCGGTCGGGCACACAGTTTTAATCTGCCAGGAAGTTTCAAAGCGTAGACAGTTTGAGACGTTATTCCCGTGGAGAAAAGTCCGCATGGTGCCTGTTGTATTCAATCCCGATGCAATTTCTGTGTTTCATGAACACTCTGAACGACCACAGATTGCAGAATGCCTCCATATGTGCTACGGAAACTATCACTGGTCTCCCAGGAATCGATCAAAGCGTAGACACGTTGAGTCATTACTCCCATGCAGAAATTTCCGCATGGGGTCTGTTGTATTCAATCCTGATGCAATTTCTGTGTTTCATCAACACTCTCAAGGTCCACAGATTACGGAATGCCTCCTGATGTGCGTCGGAAACTACTACTGGTCTCCCAGGAATCGATCAGAATGTGGACAGATTGAGACAATACACCCATTGAGAAAAGTCCGCATGGTGCCTGTTGTATCGCATCCCGATGCAATTTCTGTGTTTCATCAACACTCTGAACGTCCACAGATTACAGGAAGCATCCAGGAGTGCATCAGAAACTACTACTGGTCTCCAAGGGAAAGATCAAAGAGTAGACAGTTTGCGACATTACACCCACGGAGAAAAGACATCATGGTGCAAGTTGTATTCAATCCCGATTGAATTTTTGTGTTTCATCAACACTCTGAACGTCCACAGACTACAGAATGCCTCCAGATGTGCTTCGGAAACCACTACTGGTCTCCCAGGAACGATGAAATAATAAAAGTTTTGAGACATTACTCCCATGGAGAACATTTCGCATGGTGCCTGTTGTATTCTATGCTGATGCAATTTCTGTGTTTCATCAACACTCTGAACGTCCACAGATTCCAGGAAGCCTCCAGACGCGCTTAGGAAACTATTACTGGTCTCCCAGGGAACGATCAAAGCGTAGATAGTTTGAGACATTACTCCTTATGACAAAAGTTCGCATGGTGCCTGTTGTATTAAATCCCGATGCAATTTCTGTGTTTCATCTACACTCTGAACGTCCACAGATTCCAGGAAGCCTCGAGATGTGCTTCGGGAACTGGTACTGGTCTCCCAAGAACGATCAAAGCATGGACGGTTTGAGACATTACTCCTATGGAGAAAAGTAGGCTTGGTGCCTGTTGTATTCAAAGCCGATGAAATTTCTGTGTTTCATCAACACTCTGAACGTCTAGAGATTACAGGAAGCCTCTGGATGTGCTTCAGAAACTACTACTGGTCTCCCAGGGAACGATCAAAGCGTAGATAGTTTGAGACATTACTCATTATGACAAAAGTTCGCATGGTGCCTTTCCTATTCAATCCCGATTCTATTTCTGTGTTTCATCATCACTCTGAACGTCCAGAGATTACAGGAAGCCTCTGGATGTGCTTCGGAAACTACTATTGGTCTCCCAGAGAACGATCAAAGAGTAGATAGTTTGAGACATTACTCCCTATGACAAAAGTTCGCATGGTGCCTTTTGTATTCAATCCCGCTAATATTTCTGTGCTTCATCAACACTCTGAAGGTCCACAGATTACATGATGGCTCCAGATGTGCTTCGGAAAGTAATACTGGTCACCCTGGGAGCGATCAAAGCGTAGACAGTTTTACACATTACTCCCATGGAAAAACGGCCGCATGGTGCCTGTTGTATTCAATACCGATGCAATATCAGTGTTTCATCAACACTTTGAACGTCCACAGATTACATAATGATTTCAGATGTGCTTCGGAAACTACTACTGGTTTCCAAGGAATCGATCAAAGCGAAGACAGATTGAGACATTACTCCCATGGATAAAAGTCCGCATGGTGCCTCTTGTATTAAATACTGACGCAATTTCTGTGTTTCATCAACACTCTGAAAGTCCACAGATTATAGAATGCCTCCAGATGTGCTTCGGAAACTACTACTGGTCTCCCAGAAATCGATAAAATCGTAGACAGTTTGGGACATTACTCCCAAGGAAGAAAGAACGCATGGTGCCTGTTTATTCAATGTCGATGCAATTTCTGTGTTTCATCAACACTCAGAGCGTCCACAGATTACAGGAAGCCTCCAGACGTGCTTTCTGAAACAAAACTGGTCTACCAGGGAACGATCAAAGCGTAGACAGTTCGAGACATTACTCCCTATGACAAAAGTCCGCATGGTGCCTGTTGTATTCAATCCTGGTGCAATTTCTGTGTTTCATCAATACTCTGAACGTCCACAGATTACACGAAGCCTCCAGATCTTCTACGGAAACTACTACTGGTCTCTCAGGGAACGATCAAAGCGTAGACAGTTTGAGACATTACTCCCATGGAGAAATGTCCGCACAGTGACTGTTGTATTCAATCCCGATGTAATATCTGTGTTTCATGAACACTTTGAACGTCCACAGATTACATAATGATTTCAGATGTGCTTCGGAAACTACTACTGGTTTCCAAGGAATCGATCAAAGCGTAGACAATTAGAGACCTTACTCCCATTGAATAAAGACCGTATGGTGATTGTTGCATTCAATCCCGATTCAATTTCTGTGCTTCATCAACACTCTGAACGTCCACGTATTACAGGAAGCCTTAAGATGTGCTTCGGAAACTACTACGGGTTTCCCAGGGAGTGATCAAAGCGTAGACAGTTTGAGACATTACTCCTTTGGAGAGGAGTCCACATGGTGTTTCTTGTATTCAAACCCTATATAATTTCTTTGTTTCATCAACACTCTGAAGGTCCACAGATTACGCAATACCTCCTAATGTGCTTCGGAAACTACTACTGGTCTCCCAGGAATCGATCAGAGTGTAGACAGTTTGAGACAATACACCCATTGAGAAAAGTCTACATGTGCCTGTTGTATCGCATCCCGATGCAATTACTGTGTTTCATCAACACTCTGAACGTCCACAGATTACAGGAAGTCTTCAGATGTGCTCCGTAAACTACTATAGTTCTCGCTGGGAACGGTCAAGTCGTAGACACATTAACACATTACTCCCGTGAGGAAAAGTCCGCATTTGGCCTGTTGTATTCAATCCCGATGCAATTATTGTGCATCATTAACACTCTGAGAGTCCGCAGATAACAGGAAGCTTCCAGATGTGCTTCAAAAACTACAACTGTTCTCCCAGGAATGGATCAAAGCGTAGACAGATTGAGACATTACTCCCATAGAGAAAAGTCCTAATGGTGCCTGTTGTATTCAATCCCGATGCAATTTCTGCGTTTCATCAACACTCGGAAGGTCCACAGATTAGAGAATGCCTCCTGATGTGCTTCGGAACTACTACTGGTCTCCAGGGGAACGATCAAAGAGTAGACGGTTTGTGACATTACTCCCAAGGAGAAAAGTCCGCATGGTGCCTGTTGTATTGAATTCCGATGCAATCTCGGTGTTTCATCAACACTCTGAACATCCACAGATTATAGGTAGCCTCCAGATCTGCTTCAGAAACTACAACTTGACTCCCAGGGATCGATCAAATCGTAGACAGTTCGAGACATTACTCCCATGGAGAAAAGTCCACATTGGTGCCTGTTGTATTCAATGCCGATCCAATTCCTGTGTTTCATCAACACTCTGAACGTCCACAGATTACAGGATGGCTCCAGATGTGCTTCGGGAACTACTGCTTTACTCTCAGATAACGATCAAAGAATAGACAGTTTGAGACATTACTCACATGGAGAAAAGTGCGCATGGTGAATGTTGTATGCAATGGAGATGCAATTTCTGTGTTTCATCAACACTCTGAACGTCCACAGATTACAGGAAGCGTACTAATGTGCTTCGGGAACTACTACTGGTCTCCCACTGAACGATCAAAACGTAGACAGTTTGAGACGTCAATCCCATGGAGAAAAGTCCGTATGGTGCGCGTTGTATTCAGTCTCGATGCAATTTCTGTGTTTCATCAACACTCTGAACGTCCACAGATTACATGCTTTCAGATGTGCTTCGGAAAGTACTACTGGTCTCCCAGGAATCGATCAAAGCGTAGACAATTAGAGACCTTACTCCCATTGAATAAAGACCGTATGGTGTTTGTTGCATTCAGTCCCGATTCAATTTCTGTGCTTCATCAACACTCTGAACGTCCACGTATTACAGGAAGCCTTAAGATGTGCTTCGGAAACTACCACTGGTCTCCCAGGGAGCGATCAAAGCGTAGACAGTTTGAGTCATTACTCCCTATGACAAAAGTCCGCATGGAGCCTGTTGTATTCAATCCCGATGCAATTTCTGTGTTTCATGAACACTCTGAACGACCACAGATTGCAGAATGCCTATATATGTGCTACGGAAACCATCACTGGTCTCCCAGGAATCGATCAAAGCGTAGACACGTTGAGTCATTACTCCCATGCAGAAATTTCCGCATGGGGTCTGTTGTATTCAATCCCGATGCAATTTCTGTGTTTCATCAACACTCTCAAGGTCCACAGATTACGGAATGCCTCCTGATGTGCGTCGGAAACTACTACTGGTCTCCCAGGAATCGATCAGAATGTGGACGGATTGAGACAATACACCCATTGAGGAAAGTCCGCATGGTGCCTGTTGTATCGCATCCCGATGCAATTTCTGTATTTCATCAACACTCTGAACGTCCACAGATTACAGGAAGCATCCAGGGGTGCATCAGAAACTACTACTGGTCTCCAAGGGAAAGATCAAAGCGTAGACAGTTTGCGACATTACACCCATGGAGAAAAGACCTCATGGTGCAAGTTGTATTCAATCCCGATTGAATTTTTGTGTTTCATCAACACTCTGAACGTCCACAGACTACAGAATGCCTCCAGATGTGCTTCGGAAACCACTACTGGTCTCCCAGGAACGATGAAATAATAAAAGTTTTGAGACATTACTCCCATGGAGAAAATTTCGCATGGTGCCTGTTGTGTTCAATGCTGATGCAATTTCTGTGTTTCATCAACACTCCGAACGTCCACAGATTCCAGGAAGCCTCCAGATGCGCTTAGGAAACTATTACTGGTCTCCCAGGGAACGATCAAAGCGTAGATAGTTTGAGACATTACTCCTTATGACAAAAGTTCGCATGGTGCCTGTTGTATTAAATCCCGATGCAATTTCTGTGTTTCATCTACACTCTGAACGTCCACAGATTAAAGGAAGCCTCCAGATGTGCTTCGGGAACTGGTACTGGTCTCCCAAGAACGATCAAAGCGTGGACGGTTTGAGACATTACCCCTATGGAGAAAAGTAGGCTTGGTGCCTGTTGCATTCAAAGCCGATGAAATTTCTGTGTTTCATCAACACTCTGAACGTCCAGAGATTACAGGAAGCCTCTGGATGTGCTTCAGAAACTACTACTGGTCTCCCAGGGAGCGATCAAAGCGTAGATAGTTTGAGACATTACTCATTATGACAAAAGTTCGCATGGTGCCTTTTCTATTCAATCGCGATTCTATTTCTGTGTTTCATCATCACTCTGAACGTCCAGAGATTACAGGAGGCCTCTGGATGTGCTTCGGAAACTACTATTGGTCTCCCAGGGAACGAAAAAAAGTAGATAGTTTGAGACATTACTCCCTATGACAAAAGTTCGCATGGTGCCTTTTGTATTCAATCCCGCTAATATTTCTGTGCTTCATCAACACTCTGAAGGTCCACAGATTACATGATGGCTCCAGATGTGCTTCGGAAAGTAATACTGGTCACCCTGGGAGCGATCAAATCGTAGACAGTTTTACACATTACTCCCATGGAAAAACGGCCGCATGGTGCCTGTTGTATTCAATACCGATGCAATATCAGTGTTTCATCAACACTTTGAACGTCCACAGATTACATAATGATTTCAGATGTGCTTCGGAAACTACTACTGGTCTCCCAGGAATCGATAAAATCGTAGACAGTTTGGGACATTAGTCCAATGGAAAAAAGAACGCATGGTGCCAGTTTATTCAATGTCGATGCAATTTCTGTGTTTCATCAACACTCAGAGCGTCCACAGATTACAGGAAGCCTCCAGACGTGCTTTCTGAAACTAAACTGGTCTACCAGGGAACGATCAAAGCGTAGACAGTTCGAGACATTACTCCCTATGACAAAAGTCCGCATGGTGCCTGTTGTATTCAATCCTGGTGCAATTTCTGTGCTTCATCAATACTCTGAACGTCCACAGATTACACGAAGCCTCCAGATCTTCTACGGAAACTACTACTGGTCTCTCAGGGAACGATCAAAGCGTAGACAGTTTGAGACATTACTCCCATGGAGAAATGTCCGCACAGTGACTGTTGTATTCAATCCCGATGTAATATCTGTGTTTCATGAACACTCCGAACGACCAAATATTACAGAATGCCTCCAGATGTGTTTCGAAATCTACTACTGGTCTCCCACGAATCGATCAAAGCGTAAACAGTTTGAGACATTACTCCCAATGAGCAATGTCTGCGTGGCGCCTGTTGTATTCAATTCCGATGCAATTAGTGTGTTTCATAAACACTCTGAACGTCCACAGGTCACAGGAAGCCTCCAGTCGTGCTTTCTGAAACTAAACTGGTCTCATATTGATCGATCAAAGCGTAGACAGTTTTACACATTACTCCCGTGAAGAAAAGTCCGCATTTGGCTTGTTGTATTCAATCCCGATGCAATTTCTGCGCCACATCAACACTCTGAACGTCCGCAGGTTACAGAATGCCTCCAGATGTGCTTCGGAACCTACTACTGGTCTCCCAGGAATCGATCAGATCGTAGACAGTCTGAGACAATACACCCATTGAGAAAAGTCCGCATGGTGCCTGTTGTATTCAATCCCGATGCAATTTCTGTGTTTCATCAACACTCTGGACGTCCACAGATAACAGGAAACCTTCAGATGTGCTTCGGAAACTACTGCTGGTCTCCCAGGGAACGATCAAAGCGTAGACAGTTTGAGACATTACTCCCTATGACAAAAGTCTGCATGGTGCCTATTGTATTCAATCCCGGTGAAATTTCTGTGTGTCATCAATACTCTGAACGTCCGCATATTATAGGAAGCCTCCAAATGTGCTTCGGAAACTACTACTGGTCTCTCAGGGAAAGATCAAAGCGTAGACAGTTTGAGACATTACTCCCATGAAGAAAAGGAAGCATGGTACCTGTTGCATTCAATCCCGATGCAATATCTGTGTTTCATCAACACTCTGTACGTCCACAGATTACATGCTTTCAGATGTGCTTCGGAAAGTACTACTGGTCTCCCAGGAATCGATCAAAGCGTAGACAATTAGAGACCTTACTCCCATTGAATAAAGACCGTATGGTGTTTGTTGCATTCAATCCCGATTCAATTTCTGTGCTTCATCAACACTCTGAAAGTCCACGTATTACAGGAAGCCTTAAGATGTGCTTCGGAAACTACTACGGGTTTCCCAGGGAGTGATCAAAGCGTAGACAGTTTGAGACATTACTCCCTTGGAGAGGAGTCCCCATGGTGTTTCTTGTATTCAAACCCTATGGAATTTCTTTGTTTCATCAACACTCTGAAGGTCCACAGATTACGCAATACCTCCTGATGTGCTTCGGAAACTACTACTGGTCTCCCAGGAATCGATCAGAGTGTAGACAGTTTGAGACAATACACCCATTGAGAAAAGTCTACATGTGCCTGTTGTATCGCATCCCGATGCAATTTCTGTGTTTCATCAACACTCAGAACGTCCACAGATTACAGGAAGTCTTCAGATGTTCTCCGTAAACTACTATAGTTCTCGCAGGGAACGATCAAGTCGTAGACACATTAACACATTACTCCCGTGAGGAAAAGTCCGCATTTGGCCTGTTGTATTCAATCCCGATGCAATTATTGTGCATCATTAACACTCTGAGAGTCCACAGATAACAGGAAGCTTCCAGATGTGCTTCAAAAACTACAACTGTTCTCCCAGGAATGGATCAAAGCTTAGACAGATTGAGACATTACTCCCATGGAGAAAAGTCCTAATGGTGCCTGTTGTATTCAATCCCGATGCAATTTCTGCGTTTCATCAACACTCGTAAGGTCCACAGATTAGAGAATGCCTCCTGATGTGCTTCGGAACTACTACTGGTCTCCAGGGGAACGATCAAAGAGTAGACGGTTTGTGACATTACTCCCATGGAGAAAAGTCCGCATGGTGCCTGTTGTATTGAATTCCGATGCAATCTTGGTGTTTCATCAACACTCTGAACATCCACAGATTATAGGTAGCCTCCAGATCTGCTTCAGAAACTACAACTTGACTCCCAGGGATCGATCAAATCGTAGACAGTTCGAGACATTACCCCCATGGAGAAAAGTCCACATTGGTGCCTGTTGTATTCAATGCCGATCCAATTCCTGTGTTTCATCAACACTCTGAACGTCCACAGATTACGGGATGGCTCCAGATGTGCTTCGGGAACTACTGCTTTACTCTCAGATAACGATCAAAGAATAGACAGTTTGAGACAATTCTCACATGGAGAAAAGTGCGCTTGGTGAATGTTGTATGCAATGGAGATGCAATTTCTGTGTTTCATCAACACTCTGAACGTCCACAGATTACAGGAAGCGTACTAATGTGCTTCGGGAACTACTACTGGTCTCCCACTGAACGATCAAAACGTAGACAGTTTGAGACGTCAATCCCATGGAGAAAAGTCCGTATGGTGCGCGTTGTATTCAGTCTCGATGCAATTTCTGTCTTTCATCAACACTCTGAACGTCCACAGATTAAATAATGCTTTCAGATGTGCTTCGGAAACTACTACTGGTCCAACAGGAATCGATCAAAGCGTAGATAGTTAGAGACGCTACTCCCATTGAGCAAAGAGCGCATGGTGTCTGTTGCATTCAATCCCGATGAAATTTCTGTGCTTCATCAACACTCTGAACGTCCACAGATTACAGAATGCCACCAGATGTGCATCGGAAACTACTACTGGTCTCCCAGGGAACGATCAAAATCGTAGACAGTTTGAGACATTACTCCCTATAACAAAAGTCCGCATGGTGCATGTTGTATTTATCCCGATGCAATTTCTGTGTTTCATCAACACTCTGAACGTCCACAGCGTACAGGAAGCCTTCATATGTGCTTAGAAAACTACTACTGGTCTCCCAGGGAGCGATCAAAGCGTAGACAGTTTGAGTCATTACTCCCTATGACAAAAGTCCGCATTATGCCTGTTGTATACAATCCCGATGCAATTTCTGTGATTCATCAACACTCTGAACGTACACAGATTACAGAAAACCTCCAGATGTGCTTCTTAAACTACTACTGGTCTCCCAGTGTACGATCAAAAACGTAGAAAGTTTAGACATTACTCCCTTGGATAGAAGTCCACATGGTATCTGTTGTATTCAATCCCGATGGAATTTCTGTGTCTCATCAGCACTCTGAGTGTCCACAGATTACAGAATCCTCTAGATGTGCTTCGAAAACTACTACTGGTTTCCCAGGGAACGATCAAAGCGTAGACAGTTTGAGACATTACTCCGTGTGACAAAAGTCCGCATGGTGCCTGTTGTATTCAATCACGGTGTAATTTCTGTTTTTCATCAAAACTCTGAACGTCCACAGATTAAAGGAAGCCTCCAGATGTGCTTCGGGAACTGGTACTGGTCTCCCAAGAACGATCAAAGCGTGGACGGTTTGAGACATTACTCCTATGGAGAAAAGTAGGCTTGGTGCCTGTTGTATTCAAAGCTGATGAAATTTCTGTGTTTCATCAACACTCTGAACGTCCAGAGATTACAGGAAGCCTCTGGATGTGCTTCAGAGACTACTACTGGTCTTCCAGGGAACGATCAAAGCGTAGATAGTTTGAGACATTACTCATTATGACAAAAGTTCGCATGGTGTCTTTTCTATTCAATCCCGATTCTATTTCTGTGTTTCATCATCACTCTGAAGGTCCACAGATTACATGATGGCTCCAGATGTGCTTCGGAAAGTAATATTGGTCTCCCTGGGAGCGATCAAAGCGTAGACAGTTTTACACATTACTCCCATGGAAAAACGGCCGCATGGTGCCTGTTGTATTCAATACAAATGCAATATCAGTGTTTCATCAACACTTTGAACGTCCACAGATTACATAATGATTTCAGTTGTGCTTCGGAAACTACTACTGGTTTCCAAGAAATCGATCAAAGCGAAGACAGATTGAGATATTACTCCCATGGAGAAATTCCGCATGGTGCCTCTTGTATTAAATACTGACGCAATTTCTGTGTTTCATCAACACTCTGGAAGTCCACAGATTATAGAATGCCTCCAGATGTGCTTCGGAAACTACTACTGGTCTCCCAGGAATCGATAAAATCGTAGACAGTTTGGGACATTACTCCCATGGAAAAAAGAACGCATGGTGCCTGTTTATTCAATGTCGATGCAATTTCTGTGTTTCATCAACACTCAGAGCGTCCACAGATTACAGGGAGCCTCTGGATGGGCTTCAGAAACGACTACTGGTCTCACAGGAATCGATCAAACCGTAGACTGTTTGAGACATTACTCCCATGGAGAAAAGTATGCATGATGCCTGTTGTATTTAATCCCGATGCAATCTCTGTGTTTCATCAAAACTCTGATGGTCCACAGATTACAGAATGTCTCCAAATGTGCTTCGGAAAATACTGCTGGTCTCCCAGGATCGATCAAAGCGTAGACTCTTTGAGACATTACTCCCATTGAGTAAAGTTCGCATGGTGCCTTTTGTATTCAATCCCGATTCAATTTCTGTGTTTCATCAACACTCTGAAGGTCCTCTGATTATAGAACGCCTCCAGATGTGATTCGGCAACTGCTACAGTTCTCCCAGGAATCGATAAAAGCGAAGACAGTTTGAGACATTACTCACATGGAGAAAAGTCTGCATGGTGCCTGTTGTATTCAATCCCGTTGCAATTTCTGTGTTTCACCAACACTCTGAAGGTCCACAGATTATAGAATGCCTCCAGATGTGCTTGGGAAACTACTACTGGTCTCCCAGGAATCGATCAAATCGTACACAGTTTGGGACATTACTCCCATGGAAAAAAGGATACATGGTGCCTATTGTAATCAATCCCGATGCAATTTCTGTGTTTCATTAACACTCTGAATGTCCACAGATTACAGGAAGCATCGTGATGTGCTTCGGAAACTTCAACTGGTCTTCCAAGGAACGATCAAAGCGTAGACAGTTTGAGACATTACTCCCATGGAGAAAAGTCCTCATGGTGCTTGTTGTATTCAATCCCGATTGCAATTTCTATCTTTCATCAACACACTGAAGGTCCACAGATTACAGAATGACTCCAGATGTGCTTCGAAAACTACTACTGGTTTCCCAGAAATCGAACAAAGCGTAGACTGTTTCAGACATTACTCACATGGAGGAAAGATCGCATTGTGCTTGTTGTATTCAGTCCTGATACAGTTTCTGTGTTTCATCAACACTCTGAACGTCCACAGATTACAGGAAGCCTCCTGATGTCCTTCGAAAACTACTACTGGTTTCCCAGGAATCGATCCAATGTAGACTGTTTGCGACATTACTCACATGGAGAAAAGTCCGCATGGTGCCTGTTGTATTCAATCCCGATGCAATTTCTGTGTTTCAACAACACTCTGAACTTCCACAGATTACAGAAATCCTCCAGATGTTCTTCGGAAACTACTACTCGTCTCCCAGGGAACGATCAAAGCGTAGACGGTTTGAGACATTACTCCTATGCAGAGAAGTCCGCATGGTGCCGGTTGCATTCAATGCCGATGCAGTTTCTGTGTTTCATCAACACTCTGAACGTCCACAGATTACAGGAAGCCTCCAGATGTGCTTCGAAAACTACTACTGGTTTCACCGGAATCGATCAAAGCGTAGACTGTTTGAAACATTACTCACATGGAGAAAAGTCCGCATGGTGCCTGTTGTAATCAATCCCGATGCAATTTCTGTGTTTCATTAACACTCTTAATGTCCAAGGGTTGCAGGAAGCTTACAGATGTGCTTCGGAAAGTACTACTGCTCTCCCAGGAATCGATCAATGCGTAGACAGTTTGAGACATTACTCCCATGGAGAAAAGTCCACATGGCGCTGTTGTACTCAATATCCATGCAATTTCTGTTTTTCATCAACACTCAGCAGGTCCACATATTACAGAATGCCTCCAGATGTGCTACGGAAACTACTACTGGTCTCCCAGGAATCGATCAAAGCGTAGACAGTTTGAGACATTACTCCCATTGAGCAAAGTCCGCATGGTGCCTGTTGTATTCAATCTCGATATAATTTCTGCGTTTCATCAACACTCGGAACGTCCACAGATTCTAGGAAGCTTGCAGATGTGCTTCAGAAACTACTGCTGGTCTCCAAGGAATCGATCAAAGCGTAGACACATTGAGACATTACTCCCATGGAGAAAAGTCCACATGGTGCCTCTTGTATTCAGTACTGATGCAATTTCTGTGTTTTATCAACACTCTTAACGTCCACAGAATACAGTAAGCCTCCAGATGTGCTTCAGAAACTACTACTGGTCTCCTAGGGAACGATCATTGCGTAGACACTTTGAGACATTACTCGCATTGATCAATGTCCGCATGGTGCCTGTTGTATTCAATCTCGATATAATTTCTGCGTTTCATCAACACTCTGAAAGTCCACAGGTTACAGAATGATTCCAGATGTGCTTCGGAAACTTCAACTGGCCTCTCAGGGAACGATCAAAGCGTAGACAGTTTGAGACATTACTCCCATGAAGAAAAGTCCGCATGGTGCTTGTTGTATTCAATCCCGATAGCAATTTCTGTCTTTCATCAACACTCTGAATGTCCACAGATAACAAAATGCCTCCAGATGTGCTTCGAAAACTACTACATTTCTGTTAGGGAACAATCAAAGCGTAGAGAGTGTGAGACATTACTCCCATGGAGAAATGTTCGCATGGTGATGTTGTATTCAATCCCGATGCAATTTCTGCGTTTCATCAACACTCTGAAAATCCACAGATTACAGGATGCCTCCAGATGTGCTTCGGAAACTACTACTGGTCTCCCAGAAATCGATCAAAGCGTAGACGGTTTGAGACATTACTCCTATGGAGGAAAGTCCGCATGGTGCCTGTTGTATTCAATGCCGATGCAGTTTCTGTGTTATATCAACACACGGAACGTCCACAGATTAAAGGAAGCTTCCAAATGTGCTTCGGAAACTACTACTGGTCTCAAAGGAATCGATCAAAGCGTAGACAGTTTGACACATTACTCCCATGGAGAAAAGTCCGAACTGTGCATGTTGTATTCCATCCAAATACAATTACTGTTTTTCATCAACACTCTGAACGTCCACCGATTACAGAATGCTTCCAGATGTGCTTCGGAAACTACTACTGTTCTCCCAGGAATCGATAATAGCGTAGACAGATTGGGACATTACTCCCTATGACAAAAGACCTCATCGTGACTGTTCTGTTCAATCCCGATGCAATTTCAGTGTTTTATCAACACTCTGAAAGTTCACAGATTACAGGAAGCTTGCAGACGTGTTTTAGAAACTACTACTGGCTTCCGAGGAATCGATCAAAGTGTAGACTGAATGAGACATTACACCCATGGAGAAAATTCCGCATGGTGCCTGTTGTATTCAGTCCCGATGCAATTTCTGTGTTTCATCAACACTATGAACGTCCACAGATTACGGAAAGACTATAGACGTGCTTCTTAAACTACTACTGGTCTCCCAGGGAACGATTAAAGCGTAGACGGTTGGAGACGTTACACCCATGGAGAAAAGTCCTCATGGTGGCTGTTGAATTCAATCGCGATGGAATTTCTTTGTTTCATCAACACCCTGAACGTCAACAGATTACGGATGCCACCAGATGTTCTTCGGAAACCACTGCTGGTCTCCCATTGAACGATCAAATCGTAGACGGTTTGAGACATTAACCACATGGAGAAAAGTCCGCATGGTGCCTGTTGTATTCAATGATGATGCAATTTCTGTGTTTCCTCAACACTCTGAACGTCCACAGATTACAGAAAGCCTCCAGATGTCCTTCGGAAACTACAGCTGGTCTCCCAGGGATCGATCAAAGCGTAGACGGTTTGAGACAGTACTCCAATGCAGAAAAGTCCGCTTGGTGCCTGTTGTATTCAATGCCGATGCAATTTGTGTGTTTCATCAACACTCTGAACGTCCACAGATTACAGGGAGCCTCTGGATTGGCTTCGGAAACTACTACTGGTCTCCCAGTGAACGATCGAAGCATAGACAGAATGAGACATTACTCCAATGGAGAAAAGTCCGAACTGTGCATGTTGTATTCAATCCCGATGCAATTACTGTGTTTCATCAACACTCTGAGTGTCCACCGATTACATAATGCTTTCAGATGTGCTTCGGAAACTGCTACTGATCTCCTAGGGAACAATCAAAGCGTACAAAGTGTGAGACGTTTCTCCCATGGAGAAAAGTCCGCATTGTGCCTGTTGTATTCAATCCCGATAAATTTCTATGTTTCATTAACACTCTGAACGTCCACAGATTACAGGAAGCCTCCAGATGTGCTTCGGAAACTACTACTGGTCTCCCAGGGAACGATTAAAACGTAGACAGTTTGAGACTTTATTGCCATTGAACAAAGTCCGCATGGTGCCTGTTGTATTCCATCCCGATATAATTTCCGTGTTTCATTAACACTCTGAACGTCCAAAGGTTACAGGAAGCTTCCAGAAGTGCTTCGGATACTACTACTGCTCTCCCAGGAATCGATTAAAGCGTAGACAGTTTAAGACATTACTCCCATTTAGAAAAGTCCGCATGGTGACTGTTGTACTCAATCCCGATGCAATTTCTGTGTTTCATCAACACTCTGAACGTCCACAGATTACAGAATGCCACCAGATGTGTTTCGGAAACTACTACTGGTCTCTCAGGGAACGATCAAATCGTAGACGGTTTGTGACATTACTACCATGGAGAAAAGTCCGCATGGTGCCTGTTGTATTCAATCGCGATGCAATATCTGTGTTTCATCAACACTCTGAACGTCCACAGATTACAGGTAGCCTCCAGATGTCCTTCGCAAACTACTACTGGTCTCCCATGGAACGATCAAAGCGTAGATGGTTTGAGTCGTTACTGCTATGCAGAAAAGTCCGCATGGTGCCTGTTGTATTCAATGCCGATGCAATTTCTGTGTTCATCAACACTCTGAACGGCGACAGATTTTATGAAGCCTCCAGATGTGCTTCGGAAACTACTACTGGTTTCCTAGGGAACAATCAAAGCGTAAACAGTGTGAGACATTACTCCCATGGAGAAAATTTCGGATGGTGCCTATTGTATTCAATGCCGATGCAATGTCTGTGTTTGATGAACACTCTGAACGTCCACAGATTACGGAAAGATCCAGATGTGCATCTTAAAATACTACTGGCCCCCCAGGGAACAACTAAAGCGTAGACAGTTTGAGACATTATTCCCATTGAACAAAGTCCGCATGGTGACTGTTGTATTCAATCCCGATATAATTTCCGTGTTTCATTTACACTCTGAACGTCCAAATGTAACAGGAAGCTTCCAGATGTGCTTCGGATACTACTACTGCTCTCCCAGGAATCGATTAAAGCGTAGACAGTTTGAGAGATTATTCCCATTGAACAAAGTCCGCATGGTGCCTGTTGTACTCAATACCGATGAAATTTCTGTGTTTCATCAACAGTCAGAAGGTCCATAGATTACAGAATGCCTCGAGACGTGCTTCGGAAACTACTATTGGTCTCCCAGGAATCGATTAGAACGTAAACTGTTTGAGACATTACTCCCATAAAAAAAGGGCACATGGTGCCTGTTGTATTCAATCTCGATGCAATTTCTGTGTTTCATCAACACTCTGAACGCCCGCAGATTACAGGAAGCTTCCAAATGTGCTTCGGAAACTACTACTGGTCTCCCAGGAATCGATCAAAGCGTAGACATTATGAGACATTACTCCCATGGAGAGAAGTCCGAACTGTTCATATTGTATTCAATCCCGATGCAATTACTGTGTTTCATCAACACTCTGAACGTCCACCAATTACAGAGTGATTCCAGATGTGCTTCGGAAATTACTACTGGTCTCCCAGGAATCGATCATAGCGTAGGCAGATTGGGACATTGCTCCCTATGACAAAAGACCGCATCGCGCCTGTTCTAATCAATCCCGATGCAATTTCTGTGTTTCATCAACACTCTGAACGTCCACCGATTACAGAATGCTTCCAGATGTGCTTCGGAAACTACTACTGGTCACCCAGGAATCGATCATAGCGTAGACAGATTGGTACATTACTCCCTATGACAAAAGACCGCATCGTGCCTGTTCTATTCAATCCCTATGCAATTTCTGTGTTTCTTCAACACTCTGAACGTCCACAGATTACAGAATGCCACCAGATGTGCTTCGGAAACTACTACTGGTCTCCCAGGGAACGATCAAAGCGTAGACGGTTTGAGACATTACTCACATGGAGAAAAGTCCGCATGGTGCCTGTTGTATTCAATCCCGATGCAATATCTGTGTTTCATCAACACTCTGAACGTCCACAGATTACATGAAGCCTCCAGATGTCCTTCGAAAACTACTACTGGTCTCCCAGGGAACGATCAAAGCGTAGATGCTTTGAGACATTACTCCTATGCAGAAAAGTCCGCATGGTGCCTGTTGTATTCAATGCCGATGCAATTTCTGTGTTTCATCAACACTCTGAACGTCGACAGAGTTTAGGAAGCCTCCAGATGTGCTTCGGAAACTACTACTGGTTTCCTAGGGAACAATCAAAGAATAAACAGTGTGAGACATTACTCCTATGGAGAAAAATTCGGATGGTGACTGTTGTATTCAATCCCGACGCAATGGCTGTGTTTCGTCAACACTCTGAACGTCCACAGATTACAGAATGCCTCCACATGTCCTTCGGAAACTACTACTGGTCTCCCAATAATCGATCAAAGCGTAGACAGTTAGAGACATTACTCCCAATGTGCAAAGTCTTCATGGTGCCTGTTGTATTTATTCCCGATAGAACTCTTGTGTTTCATCAACATTCTGAACGTCCACAGATTACAGAATGATTCCAGATTTGCTTCGGAAACTACTACTGGTCTCACAGGGAACGTTCAAAGCGTAGACGGTTTGGGACATTACTCCAATGGAGAAGAGTCCGCATGGTGCCTGTTGTATTAAATGTCGATGCAATTACTGTTTTTCATAATCACTCTGAACGTCCACAGTTTACATAATGATTTCAGATGTGCTTCGGAAACTACTACTGGTCTCCCAGGAATAGATCAAATCGTAGACAGTTTGAGACATTACTCCCATTAAGTAACGTCCGCATAGTGCCTGTTGTATTCAATCTCGACGCAATTTCTGTGTTTCATCAACACTCTGAACGTCCACAGATTACAGGAAGCTTCCAAATGTGCTTCGGAAACTACTACTGGTCTCACAGGAATCGATCAAAACGTAGACAGATTGAGACATTACTCCCATGAAGAAAAGTCCGCATGGAGCCTGTTGTATATAATCCCGATGCAATTTCTGTGTTTCATCAACGCTCTGAACGTCCACAGATTACAGGCAGCCTCCAGATGTCCTTCGGAAACTACTACTGGTCTCCCAGGAATCGATCAAAGAGTAGACAGATTGAGACATTACTCCTATGGAGAAAAATCCGCATATTGTCTGTTGTATTCAGTCCCGATGCAATTTCTATGCTTCATCAACACTCTGAAAGTCCACAGATTACAGGAAGCCTCCAGATGTGCTTCGGAAACTACTACTGGTGTCCCAGGGAACTATCAAAGCGTATACAGTTTGAGACATTACTCCTGTGGAGGAAAGACCGCATGGTGCCTCTTGTATTCAATCGCGATGGAAATTCATGGTTTCATCAACACTCTGAACGTCCACATTTTACAGAATGCCTCCAGATGTGCATCGGAAACTACTACTGGTCTCAAAGGGGACGATCAAAGCGTAGACGGTTTGAGACATTACTCCTATGGAGTTAAGTCCACATGGTGCCTGTTGTATTCAAGGCCGATGCAATTTCTGTGTTATATCATAATTCTAAACGTCCATAGATTGCAGGAAGCCTCCAGATGTGCTTCGGAAACTACTTCTGGTTTCCCAGGAGTCGATCAGAGCGTAGACAGTATGAGACATTACTCCCATTGAGAAAAAAAACCGAACTGTGAATGTTGTATTCAATCCCGATGCAATTACTGTGTTTCATCAACACTATGAACGTCCACCGATTACAGAATGCTTCCAGATGTGCTGCGGAAACTACTACTGGTCTCCCAGCAATCGATCATAGCGTAGCCAGATTGGGAAATTACTCCCTATGACAAAAGACCGCATCGTGCCTGTTCTATTCAATCCCGATGCAATTTCTGTGTTTCATCAACACTCTGAACGTTCACAGATTAGAGGAAGCCTGCAGATGTGCTTCTGAAACTACTACTGGTCTCCCAGGAGTCGATCAAAGTGTAGACATATTGAGACATTATTCCTATGGAGAAAATTCCTCATGTTGCCTGTTGTATTCAGTCCCGATGCAATTTCTGTGTTTCATCAACACTCTGAACGTCCACAGATTACAGAATGCCACCAGATGTGCTTCGGAAACTACTACCGGTCTCCCAGGGAACGATCAAAGCGTAGATGGTTTGAGACATTACTCCTATGCAGAAAAGTCCGCTTGGTGCCTGTTGTATTCAATGACGATGCAATTTCTGTCTTTCATCGACACTCTGAACGTCTACAGATTACGGAAAGACTCCAGATGTGCTTCTTAAAATACTACTGGTCCCCCAGGAAATGATTAAAGCGTATACAGCTTGAGACATTACACTCATGGAGAAAAGTCCTCATGGTGCCTGTTGCTTTCAGTCGCGATGGAATTTCTTTGTTTCATCAACACGCTGAACGTCCACAGATTACAGAATTCCACCAGATGGGCTTCAGAAACTACTACTGGTCTCCCAGGAATCGATTAAAGCGTAGACAGTTTGAGACCTTACTCCCATGGTGAAAAGTCTGAACTGTTCATATTGTATTCAATCCCGATGCAATTACTGTGTTTTATCAACACTCTGAACGTCCACCGATTACAGATTGATTCCAGATGTGCTTCGGAAACTACTACTGGTCTCCCAGGGAACGTTCAAATCGTAGACGATTTGAGACATTACTCCCATGGAGAAGAGTCCGCATGGTGCCTGTCGTATTCAATGTCTATGCAATTACCGTGTTTCATAATCACTCTGAACGTCCACAGGTTACATAATGATTTCAGATGTGCTTTGGAAACTACTACTGGTCTCCCAGGAATAGATCAAGTCGTAGACAGTTTGAGAAATTACTCCCATTACGTAAAGTCCGCATAATTCCTGTTGTATTCAATCTCGATGCAATTTCGGTGTTTCATCAACACTCTGAACGTCCACAGATTACAGGAAGCTTCCAAATGTGCTTCGGAAACTACTACTGGTCTCACAGGAATCTATCAAAACGTAGACAGGTTTAGACATTACTCCCATATAGAAAAGTCCGCATGGTGCCTGTTGTATACAATCCCGATGCAATTTCTGTGTTTCATCAACGCTCTGCACGTCCACAGATTACATGAAGCCTCCAGATGTCCTTCGGAAACTACTACTGGTCTCCCAGAATCGATCAAAGCGTAGACAGATTGAGACATTATTCCTATGGAGTAAAAATCCGCATGGTGTCTGTTGTATTCAGTCCCGATGCAATTCCTGTGTTTCATCAACACTCCGAACGTCCACATATTACCGGAAGCCTCCAGATGTTCTTCGGAAACTTCAACTGGTCTCCTAGTAAATGATCAAAATGTAGACAGTTTGAGACATTACTCCCACGGGGAAATATCCGCATGGTGCCTGTTGTATTCAATCAAGATGCAATATCTGTGTTTCATCAACACTCTGAACGTCCACAGATTACAGGAAACCTCCAGATGTGCTTCTGGATCTACTACTGGTTGTCCCAGGGAACGATCAAATCGTAGACAGTTCGAGACGTTACACCTATGGAGAAATTTCCGCATGGTCAGTGTTGTATTCAATCCCGATGCAATTTCTGTGTTTCATTAACACTCTGAACGTCCAAAGATTACAGGAAGTTTCCAAATGTGCTTCGGAAACTACTACTGCTCTCCCAGGAATCGATAAAAGCGTAGACAGTTTGAGACATTACTCCCATGGAGAAAAGTCCGCATAGTAAATGTTGTATTCAATCCCGATGCAATTTCTGTGTTTCATCAACACTCTGCAATTCCACAGATTACAGGAAGTCTCCAGATGTGCTTCGGAAACTACTACAGGTCTCTTAATAATCGATAAAAGCGTAGACAGTTTGGAACATTACTCCCATGGAGAAAAGTCCGCATCGTGCCTGTTGTATTCAATCCCGATGCAATTTCTGTGTTTAGTCAACACTCGGAACGTCCACAGACAACACAACGCTTTCAGTTGTGATTCGGAAACTACTATTGGTCTCCCAGGAATCGATCAATGCGTAGACGGTTGAGACATTATTCCCATTGAGCAAAGTCCGCATAGTGCCTGTTGTATTCAACTCCATGCAATTTCTGTGTTTCATCAACACTCTTAAGGTCCACAGCTTACAGAATGCCTCCATATGTGCTTCGGAAGCTACTAATGGTCTCCCCAGAATAGATCAAAGCGTCGACAGTTTGAGACATTACTCCCATGCGGAAAAGTCCACATAGTGCCTATTGTATTCAATCCCGATCCAATTTCTGTGTTTCATCAACACTCTGCAATTCCACAGATTACAGGAAGTCTCCAGATGTGCTTCGGAAACCTATACTGGTCTCGCATTAATCGGTCAAAGCGTAGACAGATTGAGGCATTACTGCCATGGAGAAAAGTCCGCATGGTGCATGTTGCATTCAATCCCGATACAATTTCTGTGTTTCATCAACACTCTGAAGGTCCACAGATTACAGGTTGATTCCAGATGTGCTTCGGAAACTACTACTGGTCTAACAGGAATCGCTCAAATTGTAGAGGGCATGAGACATTACTCCCTATGACAAAAGTCTGCTTAATGGCTGTTGTATTCAATCCCGATGCAACTACTGTGTTTCATCAACATTCTGAAGGTCCACAGATTACAGGAAGCCTACAGATGTGCTTCGGAAACTACTACTGGTCTCCCAGGAATCAATCAAGACGTAGACAGTTTGAGACATTACTCCTATTGAAAAAAGTCCGCACGGTGCTTGTTGCATTCAATCCTGATGGACTTTCTGTGTTCCATCAACACTCTGCAATTCCACAGATTACTGGAAGTCTCCAGTTGTGCTTCGGAAACTACAACTGGTCTCCCGGGAATCGATTAAATCGTAGACAAATTGAGATATTACTCCCATGGAGAAAAGTCGGAATGGTGACTGTTGTACTCAATCCCGATGCAATTTCTGTGTTTCATCAACACTCTGAAGGTCCACAGATTAAAGAATGCCTTCAGATTTGCTTCGGAAACTACTATTGGTCTCCCAGGAATCGATAAAATCGTAGACAGTTTGCGACATTACTCCCATGGCGAAAATCCCGCTTTAGGCCTGTTGTATTCACTCCCGATGGAATTTCTGTGTTTCATCAACACTCTGAACGTCAACAGATTACAGAACGCTTTCAGATGTGCTTCGGAAACTACTGCTGGTCTCCCAGGGAACGATTAAAGCGTAGGCTGTTTGAGACATTACTCCCATTGAGCAAAGTCCGCTTGGTGAATTTTGTATTCAATCTCGATGCTATTTCTATGTTTCATCAACACTCTGAACGTCCACAGATTACAAGAAGCTTCCAGATATGCTTCGGAAACTACTACTGGTCTCCCAATAATCGATCAAAGCGTAGACAGTTTTAGGCATTACTGCCATGGAGAAAAGTCCGCATGGTGCCTGTTGCATTCAATCCCGATATAATTTCTGTGATCCATCAACACTCCGAAGGTCCACAGATTACAGAATGTCTCCAGATGTGCTTCTGAAACTACTACTTTTCTCCCAGGAATCGATCAAAGCGTAGACAGTTTGAGACATTACTCCTATTTAGAAATGCCGCATAGTTCTTGCACTCAAGCCCGGTGCAATTTCTGGGTTTCATCAACCCTCTGAAGGTCCACAGATTACAGGATGCCTTCAGATGTGCTTCGGAAACTACTACTGGTCTAATAGGAATCGCTCAAATTGTAGAGAGTTTGACACATTACTCCCTGTGACAGAGGTCTGCTTGGTGCCTGTTGTATTCATTCCCGAAGCAACTACTGTGTTTCATCAACACTCTGAACGTCCATAGATTACAGGAAGGCTCGAGATGTGCTTCGGAAGCTACTACTGGTCTCCCAGGGAACGATCAAAGCGTAGACAGTTTGAGACATTACTCCCATGGAGAAAAGTCCGCACTCTCCGTGTTGTATTCAATGCCGATGCAATATTTGTGTTTCATCAACACACTGAAAATCCACAGATTTCATAATGCTTTCAGATGTGCGTCGGAAACTACTACTGGTCTCCCAGGAAACAATCAAAGTGTAGACAGTTTGAGACATTACTCCCATGGAGCAAATTCCGCATGGTGCCTGTTGTATTCAATCCCGATGCAATATCTGTGTTTCATCAACACTATGAAAATCCACAGATTACATAATGCATTCAGATGTGCTTCGGAAACTACTACTGGTCTCCCAGGGAACAATCAAAGCGTAGACAGTTTGAGACATTACTCCCACGAAGAAAAATCCGATTTGGCCTTTTGTATTTATCCCGATGCAATTTCTGTGTTTCATCAACACTCTGAACGTCCATAGATAACGGAATGTCTCCAGATGTGCTTTGGAAACTACTACTGGTCTCCCAGTGAACGATCAAAGCGTAGACGGTTTGAGACATTACTCCCATGGAGAAAAGTCCGCATGGTACCTCTTGTATTCAATGCCGAGCCAATTTCTGTGTTTCATCAACACTCTGAACGTCCACAGATTACAGGAAGCCTCCAGATGGGCTTCGGAAGCTACATCTGGTCTCCCAGGAATCGGTCAAAGCGTACACAGTTTGAGACATTACTCATATGGAGAAAAATCCGCATTGGCCTGTTGTATTCAATCCCGATGCAATTTCTGTCTTTCATCAACACTCTGCACGTCCACAGATTACGGAAAATCTCCAGATGTACTTCTCACACTACTACTGTTCTCCCTAGGAACGATCAAAGCGTCGACAATTGGAGTCATTACCCCCTTGGAGAAAAGTCCTCATGGTGCTTGTTGTACTAAATTGCAATGGAATTTCTGTGATTCATCTTTACTCTGAACGTCCACAGGTTACACAATGCCACCAGATGTGCTTCGGAGACTACTACTGGTCTCCCATTAAATGATCAAAACGTAGACGGTTTGAGACATTACTCCCATAGAGAAATGTCCTCATGGTGCCTGTTGTATTCAATGCCGATTCAATTTGTGTGTTTCATCAACACTCTGAGCGTCCACAGATTACATAATGCATTAAGATGTGTTTCGGAAACTACTACTGATCTCCCAGGGAACAATCAGAGCGTAGACAGTTTGAGTCATTACTCAAATGGAGAAAGGTCTGCATGGTGCCTGTTGTATACAATCCTGATGCAATTTCTGTGTTTCATCATCACTCTGCAATTCCACATATTACAGGAAGTCTCCAGATGTGCTTCGGAAACTACTACAGGTCTCCCAGGAATCGATAAAAGCGTAGACAGTTTGAGACATAACTCCCATTGAGAAAAGTCTGCATAGTGCCTGTTGTATTCAGTTCCGATGCAATTTCTGTGTTTCATCAACACTCTGAACGTCCACAGATTACAGGAAACTTTAAGATTCGCTTAGGAAACTACTTCTGCTCTCCCAGGAATCAATCAAAGCGTAGACAGTTTGAGAAATTACTCCCTTGGAGAAAAGTCGGAATGGTGACAGTTGTACTCAACCCGATGCAATTTCAGTGTTTCATCAACACTCTGCATGTCCACAGATTACGGAAGAACTCGATCTGTACTTCTCAAACTACTACTGGTCTCCCGAGGAACGATCAAAGCGTCGAAGGTTGGAGACATTACGCCCATGGAGAAAAGTCCTCATGGTGCCTGTTCTACTCAATAACGATGGAATTTATGTGTTTCATCAACAATCGGAACGTCCACAGATTACACAATGCCTCCAGATGTGCTTCGGGAACTACTGCTGGTCTCCCAAGGAATGATCGAAACGTAGACGGTTTGAGACAATACTCCCATAGAGAAATGTCCGCATGGTGCCTGTTGTATTCAATCCCGATGCAATTCCTGTGTTTCATCAACAATCTGAACGTCCACAGATAACAGGAAGCCTCCAGATGTGCTTCGGAAACTACTACTGGTGTCCCAGGAATCGATGAAATCTTAGACAGTTTGAGACATTACTCACATGGAGAAAAATCCGATTTGGCCTGTTGTATTTAATACCGATGGAATTTCTTTGTCTCATCAACACTCTGAACGTCCACAGATTACGGAAAGACTGCAGATGTGCGTCTAAAACTACTACTGGACTCCCAGGGAACGATCAAATCGTGACACTTTGAGACATAACACCCATGGAAAAAAGTCCTCATGGTGCCTGTAGTATTCAATCCCGATGGAATTCCTGTGTTTCATCAACACTCTGAACGTCCACAGATTACAGAATGCCTCCAGATGTGCTTCAGACACTACTACTGGTCTCCCAGGGAACGATCAAAACGTAGACGGTTTGAGACATTTCTCCCATGGAGAAAAGTCCGCAAGGTGCCTGTTGTATTCATTGCCGATGAACTTTATATGTTTCATCAACACTCGGAACGTCCACAGATTACAGGAAGCCTCCACATGTGCTTCGTAAACAACTACAGGTCTCCCAGGATTCAATAAAAGCGTAGACAGTTTGAGACATTACTCCCATGGAGACAAGTCTGCATCGTGCCTGTTGTATTCCATTCCGATGCAATTTCTGTGTTTCATCAACACTCTGAACGTCCACAGATTACGGAAAGACTGCAGATGTGCTTCTTAAACTACTACTGGTTTCCCAGGGAACGATCAAATCGTAGACAGTTTGAAACATTACACGCATTTAGAAAAGTCCTCATGCTGCCTGTTGTATTCAATCCCGATAGAGTTTCTGTGTTTCTTCAACACCCTGAACGTCCACAGATTACAGAATGCTTTCAGATGTTCTTCGGAAACTACTATTGGTCTCCCAGGAATCGATCAAAGCGTAGACAGTTTGAGACATTACTCGCATTGAGCAAAGTACGCATGGTGCCTGTTGTATTCAATCTCGATGCAATTTCTGTGTTTCATCAACACTCTGAACGTCCCCAGATTACAAGAAGCTTCCAGATGTGCTTCGGAAACTACTACTGGTCTCCCAATAATCGATCAAAGCGTAGACAGATTGAATCATTACTGCCATGGAGGAATGTCCACATGATGAATGTTGCATTCAATCCCATTGCAATTTCAGTGATTCATCAACTCTCTGAAGGTCCACAGATTACAGGAAGCCACCATATGTGCTTCGGAAACTACTACTGGTCTCCCAGGAATCAATCAAGTCATAGACAGTTTGAGACAGTAGTCCCATTGAGAAAAGTCCGCACGGTGCCTGTTGCATTAAATCTAGATGCAATTTCTGAGTTTCATCAACACTCTGAACGTCCACAGATTACAGGAAGCCTCCAGATGTGCTTCGGAAACTACTACTGGTCTCCAGGGAGCGATCAAAGCGTAGAAATTTGAAACATTACTCCCATGGAGAAAAGTCCGCATGATGCCTGTTGTATTCAATGCGGGTGCAATTTCTTAGTTTCATCAACACTCTGAACGTCCACAGTTTACAGGAAGCCTCCAGATGTGCTTTGAGAACTACTACTGGTGTCCCAGGGAACGATCAAAGCGTAAACTCTTTGAGACATTACTCCCATGGAGAAGAGTCCACAAGGTGGTTGTTGTATTCAATCCCGATGCAATTTCTGTGTTTCATCAACACTCTGAGGGTCCACAGATTACAGAATGCCTTCAGATGTGCTTCAGAAACTACTACTGGTCTCCCAGGGAACGATCAAAACCTAGACGAATTGAGACATTACTCCCCTATAGAAAAGTAAGCATGGTGCCTGTTGTATTCATTGCCTATGCAATTTCTGTGTTTCATCAACACTCTGATCGTCCACAGATTACAGGAAGCCTCAAGATGTGCTTCGGAAACTACTACTGCTGTCCCAGGGAACGATCAAAGCGTAGACAGTTTGAGACATTACTCCAATGGAGAAAAGTCCGCATGGTGCCTGTTTTATTTAATCCCGATGCAAATTCTGTGTTTCATCAACACTCTGAAAGTCGACAGATTACAGGACGTCTCCAGACGTGCTTCGTAAACTACTACTGGTCTCCCAGGGAACAATCAAAGCGTAGACAGTTTGAGACATTTCCTCCATTGGGCAAAGTACACAGGGTGCCTGTTGTATTCAATCCCGAAGCATTTTCTGTGTTTCATCAACACTCTGACCGTCCACAGATTACAGGAAGTCTTCAGACGTGCTTCGGAAACTACTACTAATCTCCCAGGAATTTGTCAAAGTGTAGAGAGTTTGAGAAATTACTCCTTATGACAAAGTCTGCATGGTGCCTGTTGTATTCAGTACCGATGCAACTACTGTGTTTCATCAACACTCTGAACGTCAACAGATTACAGGAAGTCTCCAGACGTGCTTCGGAAACTATTACTGGTGTCCCAGGGAACAATCAAAGCGTAGACAGTTTGAGACACTACTACCATTGAGCAAAGTACGCATGGTGCCTGTTGTTTTCAGTCCCGATGCATTTTCTGTGTTTCATCAACACTCTGAACGTCCACAGGTTACAGAATGCCTATAGATGTGCTTCTTAAACTACTACTGGTCCCCCAGGGAACAATTAAAACGTAGACAGTTTGAGACATAACTTCCATGGAGAAAATTCCGCAAGGTGACTCTTGTATTCAATCGCGATGCAATTTCTGTCTTTCCTCAATACTCTGAACGTCCACAGATTACTGAATGCCTGCAGGTGTGCTTCGAAAACTATTACTGTTCTCCCAGGGTACGATCAAGGAGTAGACACTTTGAGAAATTACTCCCATAGACATAGGTCCTCATTTGGCATGTTGTATTCAATCCAGATGCAATTTATGTGTATCATCAACACTCAGAAGGTTCACAGATTACAGGAAGCCTCCAGATGTGCTTCGGAAACTACTACTGGGCTCCCAGGAATCGATCAAGGCGTACACAGTTTGAGACATTACTCCCATTGAGAAAAATCCGAACGGTGCCTGTTGTATTCAATACCGATGCAATTTCTGGGTTTCATCTTCATTCTGCAATTCCACAGATTACAGAAAGCCTCCAGATGTGCTTCGGAACTATTACTGGTCTCCCAGGGAACGATGAAATCGTAGAAAGTTTGAAACATTATTCCCATGGAGAAAAGTCCGCATGGTCCCTGTTGTATTCAATCCCGATACAATTAATGTGTCCATTAACACTCTGAACGTCGACAGATTACAGAAAGTCTCCAGACGTGCTTCGGAAACTACTACTGGTCTCCCAGGGAACAATCAAAGCGTAGACATTTTGAGACATTACTCGAATTTAGAAATGTCCGCATAGTGCTTGTATTCAATCTTGATGCAATTACTGTGTTTCATCAACACACTGAAGGTCAACAGATTACAGGATGCCTCCAGATGTGCTTCGGTAACTACTACTGGTCTCCCAGGGAACAATCAAAGCGTAGACAGTTTGAGACATTACTCGAATTTAGAAATGTCCGCATAGTGCTTGTATTCAATCTTGATGCAATTACTGTGTTTCATCAACACACTGAAGGTCAACAGATTACAGGATGCCTCCAGATGTGGTTCGGTAACTACTACTGGTCTCCCAGGAATCGGTCAAAGTGTAGAGAGTTTGAGAAATTACTCCCATGACAAAAGTCTGCATGGTGCCTGTTGTATTCAATCCCCATGCAACTTCTTTGTTTCAACACCACTCTGAACGTCCACAGATTACAGGACACTAGATGTGCTTCTTAAACTACTACTGGTCTCCCAGGGATCGATCAAAGCATAGACAGTTTGAGACATTACTCCCATTGAGCAAAGTCTGCAAGGTGCCTGTTGTATTCAATCTCGATGCAATTTCTTTGTTTCATCAACACTCTGAACGTCCACAGATTACAAGAGGCTTCCAGATTTGCTTCGGAAACCACTACTCGTCTTCCCGGAATAGATCAAAGCGTAGACATTTGAGACATTACTCCCATTGAGCAAAGTACGCATGTTGCCTGTTGTATTCTATCCCGATGCAATTTCTGTGTTTCATCAACACTCTGATCGTCCAAAGATTACAGGAAGCTTCCAGATGTACTTTGGAAACTACTACTCGTCTCCCAGTATTCGATCAAAGCGTAGACAGTTTAAGACATTACTCCCATTTAGAAATGTCCGCATAGTGCTTGTATTCAATCACGATGCAACTTCTGTGTTTTATCAACATTCTGAAGGTCCACAGATTACAGGAAGCCTCCATATGTGCTTCGGTAACTACTACTGGTCTCCCAGGAATCAATCAAGTCATAGACAGTTTGAGACAGTACTCCCATTAAGAAAAGTCCGCACGGTGCCTGTTGCATTCAATCCCGATGCAATTTCTGTGCTTCATCAACACTCTGAACGTCCACAGATTGCAGGAAGCCTCCAGATGTGCTTCGAAAACTACTACTAGTCTCCCAGGTAACAATCAAAGCGTGGAAATTTGAAACACTACTCCCATGGATAAAAATCCGCATGGTGCCTCTTGTATTCAATCCCGATGATATTCCTGTCTTTCATCAAAACTCTGAACGCGCACAGATTACGTAAAGACTCCAGATGTACTTCTCAAACTAATACTTTTCTCCCAAGGAATGATCAAAGCGTAGACAGTTGGAGACATTACACCCATGGAGAAAAGTCCGCATGATGCCTGTTGTATTCAATGCCGGTGCAATTTCTGTGTTTCATCAACACTCTGAACGTCCACAGATTACAGGAAGCCTCCAGATGTCCTTCGAGACCTACTACTGGTGTCCCAGGGAACGATCAAAACGTAAACACATTGAGACATTACTCCCATGTAGAAAAGTCCGCATTGTGGTTGTTGTATTCAATCCCGATGCAATTTCTCTTTTTCATCAACACTCTGACGGTCCACAGATTACAGAATGCCTTCATATGTGCTTCGGAAACTACTACTGGTCTCCCAGGGAACGATCAAAACGTCGACGAATTGAGACATTACTCCCCTATAGAAAAGTAAGCATGGTGCCTGTTGTATTCATTGCCTAAGCACTTTCTGTGTTTCATCAACACTCTGAACGTCCACAGATTACAGGAAGCCTAAAGATGTGCCTCGGAAACTAATACTGCTGTCCCAGGGAACGATCAAAGCGTAGACAGTTTGAGACATTTCTCCAATGGAGAAAAGTCCGCATGGTGCCTGTTTTATTTAATCCCGATGCAAATTCTGATTTTCATCAACACTCTGACAGTCGACAGGTTACAGGAAGTCTTCAGACGTGCTTCGTAAACAACTACTGGTCTCCCAGGGAACAATCAAAGTGTAGACAGTTTGAGACATAACTCCCATGGAGAAAATTCCGCAATGTGGTTGTTGTATTCAATCCCGTTGCAATTTCTGTTTTTCCTCAATACTCTGAACGTCCACAGATTACTGAATGCCTCCAGGTGTGCTTCGAAAACTATTACTGTTCTCCCAGGGAACGATCAAGGCGTAGACACTTTGAGAAATTACTCCCATAGAGATAGGTCCGCATTTGGCGTATTGTATCAAATCCCGATGCAATTTCTGTGTATCATCAACAGTCAGAAGGTTCACAGATTACAGGAAGCCTCCAGATGTGCTTCGGAAACTACTACTGGGCTCCCAGGAAACGATCAAGGCGTAGACAGTTTGAGACATTACTCCAATTGAGAAAAATCCGCACGGTGCCTGTTGTATTCAATCCCGATGCAATTTCTGGGTTTCATCTTCACTCTGCAATTCCACAGATTACAGAAAGCCTCCAGATGTGCTTCGGAACTACTACTGGTCTCCCAGGGAACGATCAAAGCGTAGAAAGTTTGAAAAATTATTCCCATGGAGAAAAGTCCGCATTGTGCCTGTTGTATTCAATCCCGATGCAATTTCTGTGTTTCATCAACACTCTGAACGTCCACATATTACAGGAAGCCTCCAGATGTGCTTCGAAAACTACTACTGGTCTCCCAGGGAACGATCAAAGCGTAGACAGTTTGAGACATTACTCCAATGGAGAAAAGTCCGCATGGTGCCTGTTTTATTTAATCCCGATGCAAATTCTGTGTTTCATCAACACTCTGAAAGTCGACAGATTACAGGACGTCTCCAGACGTGCTTCGTAAACTACTACTGGTCTCCCAGGGAACAATCAAAGCGTAGACAGTTTGAGACATTTCCTCCATTGGGCAAAGTACACAGGGTGCCTGTTGTATTCAATCCCGAAGCATTTTCTGTGTTTCATCAACACTCTGACCGTCCACAGATTACAGGAAGTCTTCAGACGTGCTTCGGAAACTACTACTAATCTCCCAGGAATTGGTCAAAGTGTAGAGAGTTTGAGAAATTACTCCTTATGACAAAGTCTGCATGGTGCCAGTTGTTTTCAGTCCCGATGCATTTTCTGTGTTTCATCAACACTCTGAACGTCCACAGGTTACAGAATGCCTATAGATGTGCTTCTTAAACTACTACTGGTCCCCCAGGGAACAATTAAAACGTAGACAGTTTGAGACATAACTTCCATGGAGAAAATTCCGCAAGGTGACTGTTGTATTCAATCGCGATGCAATTTCTGTCTTTCCTCAATACTCTGAACGTCCACAGATAACTGAATGCCTCCAGGTGTGCTTCGAAAACTATTACTGTTCTCCCAGGGTACGATCAAGGAGTAGACACTTTGAGAAATTACTCCCATAGACATAGGTCCTCATTTGGCATGTTGTATTCAATCCAGATGCAATTTATGTGTATCATCAACACTCAGAAGGTTCACAGATTACAGGAAGCCTCCAGATGTGCTTCGGAAACTACTACTGGGCTCCCAGGAATCGATCAAGGCGTACACAGTTTGAGACATTACTCCCATTGAGAAAAATCCGAACGGTGCCTGTTGTATTCAATACCGATGCAATTTCTGGGTTTCATCTTCATTCTGCAATTCCACAGATTACAGAAAGCCTCCAGATGTGCTTCGGAACTATTACTGGTCTCCCAGGGAACGATGAAATCGTAGAAAGTTTGAAACATTATTCCCATGGAGAAAAGTCCGCATGGTCCCTGTTGTATTCAATCCCGATACAATTAATGTGTCCATTAACACTCTGAACGTCGACAGATTACAGAAAGTCTCCAGACGTGCTTCGGAAACTACTACTGGTCTCCCAGGGAACAATCAAAGCGTAGACATTTTGAGACATTACTCGAATTTAGAAATGTCCGCATAGTGCTTGTATTCAATCTTGATGCAATTACTGTGTTTCATCAACACACTGAAGGTCAACAGATTACAGGATGCCTCCAGATGTGCTTCGGTAACTACTACTGGTCTCCCAGGGAACAATCAAAGCGTAGACAGTTTGAGACATTACTCGAATTTAGAAATGTCCGCATAGTGCTTGTATTCAATCTTGATGCAATTACTGTGTTTCATCAACACACTGAAGGTCAACAGATTACAGGATGCCTCCAGATGTGGTTCGGTAACTACTACTGGTCTCCCAGGAATCGGTCAAAGTGTAGAGAGTTTGAGAAATTACTCCCATGACAAAAGTCTGCATGGTGCCTGTTGTATTCAATCCCCATGCAACTTCTTTGTTTCAACACCACTCTGAACGTCCACAGATTACAGGACACTAGATGTGCTTCTTAAACTACTACTGGTCTCCCAGGGATCGATCAAAGCATAGACAGTTTGAGACATTACTCCCATTGAGCAAAGTCTGCAAGGTGCCTGTTGTATTCAATCTCGATGCAATTTCTTTGTTTCATCAACACTCTGAACGTCCACAGATTACAAGAGGCTTCCAGATTTGCTTCGGAAACCACTACTCGTCTTCCCGGAATAGATCAAAGCGTAGACATTTGAGACATTACTCCCATTGAGCAAAGTACGCATGTTGCCTGTTGTATTCTATCCCGATGCAATTTCTGTGTTTCATCAACACTCTGATCGTCCAAAGATTACAGGAAGCTTCCAGATGTACTTTGGAAACTACTACTCGTCTCCCAGTATTCGATCAAAGCGTAGACAGTTTAAGACATTACTCCCATTTAGAAATGTCCGCATAGTGCTTGTATTCAATCACGATGCAATTTCTGTGTTTTATCAACATTCTGAAGGTCCACAGATTACAGGAAGCCTCCATATGTGCTTCGGTAACTACTACTGGTCTCCCAGGAATCAATCAAGTCATAGACAGTTTGAGACAGTACTCCCATTGGGAAAAGTCCGCACGGTGCCTGTTGCATTCAATCCCGATGCAATTTCTGTGCTTCATCAACACTCTGAACGTCCACAGATTGCAGGAAGCCTCCAGATGTGCTTCGAAAACTACTACTGGTCTCCCAGGGAACAATCAAAGCGTGGAAATTTGAAACACTACTCCCATGGATAAAAATCCGCATGGTGCCTCTTGTATTCAATCCCGATGATATTCCTGTCTTTCATCAAAACTCTGAACGCGCACAGATTACGTAAAGACTCCAGATGTACTTCTCAAACTAATACTTTTCTCCCAAGGAATGATCAAAGCGTAGACAGTTGGAGACATTACACCCATGGAGAAAAGTCCGCATGATGCCTGTTGTATTCAATGCCGGTGCAATTTCTGTGTTTCATCAACACTCTGAACGTCCACAGATTACAGGAAGCCTCCAGATGTCCTTCGAGACCTACTACTGGTGTCCCAGGGAACGATCAAAACGTAAACACATTGAGACATTACTCCCATGTAGAAAAGTCCGCATTGTGGTTGTTGTATTCAATCCCGATGCAATTTCTCTTTTTCATCAACACTCTGACGGTCCACAGATTACAGAATGCCTTCATATGTGCTTCGGAAACTACTACTGGTCTCCCAGGGAACGATCAAAATGTCGACGAATTGAGACATTACTCCCCTATAGAAAAGTAAGCATGGTGCCTGTTGTATTCATTGCCTAAGCACTTTCTGTGTTTCATCAACACTCTGAACGTCCACAGATTACAGGAAGCCTAAAGATGTGCTTCGGAAACTAATACTGCTGTCCCAGGGAACGATCAAAGCGTAGACAGTTTGAGACATTTCTCCAATGGAGAAAAGTCCGCATGGTGCCTGTTTTATTTAATCCCGATGCAAATTCTGATTTTCATCAACACTCTGACAGTCGACAGGTTACAGGAAGTCTTCAGACGTGCTTCGTAAACAACTACTGGTCTCCCAGGGAACAATCAAAGTGTAGACAGTTTGAGACATAACTCCCATGGAGAAAATTCCGCAATGTGGTTGTTGTATTCAATCGCGTTGCAATTTCTGTTTTTCCTCAATACTCTGAACGTCCACAGATTACTGAATGCCTCCAGGTGTGCTTCGAAAACTATTACTGTTCTCCCAGGGAACGATCAAGGCGTAGACACTTTGAGAAATTACTCCCATAGAGATAGGTCCGCATTTGGCGTATTGTATCAAATCCCGATGCAATTTCTGTGTATCATCAACAGTCAGAAGGTTCACAGATTACAGGAAGCCTCCAGATGTGCTTCGGAAACTACTACTGGGCTCCCAGGAAACGATCAAGGCGTAGACAGTTTGAGACATTACTCCAATTGAGAAAAATCCGCACGGTGCCTGTTGTATTCAATCCCGATGCAATTTCTGGGTTTCATCTTCACTATGCAATTCCACAGATTACAGAAAGCCTCCAGATGTGCTTCGGAACTACTACTGGTCTCCCAGGGAACGATCAAAGCGTAGAAAGTTTGAAAAATTATTCCCATGGAGAAAAGTCCGCATTGTGCCTGTTGTATTCAATCCCGATGCAATTTCTGTGTTTCATCAACACTCTGAACGTCCACATATTACAGGAAGCCTCCAGATGTGCTTCGAAAACTACTACTGGTCTCCCAGGGAACGATCAAAGCCATGACAGTTTGAAACATTACTCCCATGGAGGAATGTCCTCATGGTGCGTGTTATATTCAATCCCGATGCAATTTCTGTGTTTCATCAACACTCTGATAGTCCACAGATTACAGAAAGCCACCCGATGTGCATCGAAAACTACTACTGGTCTTCCAGGGAACGATCAAAGCCATGACAGTTTGAAACATTACTCCCATGGAGGAATGTCCTCATGGTGCGTGTTATATTCAATCCCGATGCAACTTCTGTGTTTCACAACACTCTGAACATCCACAGATTACAGGAAGCCTCCAGATGTGCTTCGGAAACTACTACTGGTCTCCCTGGGATCGATCAAAGCATTGACAGTTTGATACATTACTCCCATGGAGAAATGACCCCATAGTGCCTGTTGTATTCAATCCGGATGCTATTTCTGTGCTTCATCAACACTCTAAACGTCCACAGTTTACAGGAAGCCACCAGATGTTCTTCGGAAAACTCAACTGGTCTCCCAGGGAAGGATCAAAACGTAGACAGGTTGTGACACTACTCCAATGGAAAAATGTCCACATGGTGCCAGTTGTATTCAAACCCGATGCAATTTCTGTGTTTCATCAACACTCTCAACGTCCACAGTTTACAGAATGCCTCCATATGTGCTTGGAAACTTTTACTGGTCTCCCAGGAATCGATCAGAGCGTAGACAGTTTGAGACATTACTCCCATGGAGAAAAGTCCGCCTGGTGCCTGTTGTATTCAATACCGATGCAATTTCTGTGTTTCATCAACACTCTGAACGTCCGCAGTTTACAGGAAGCCTCCAGATGTGCTTCGGAAACTACTACTGGTCTGCCAGGGATCGATCAAAGCAGTGACAGTTTGATTCATTACTCCCACGGAGAAATGACCGCATGGTGCCTGTTGTATTCAATCGGGATGCTATTTTTGTGTTTCATGAAATCTCTGCAATTCCACAGATTACAGGAAGTCTCAAGATGTGCTTCGGAAACTGCTACAGGTCTCCCAGGAATCGATAAAATCGTAAACAGATTCGGACATTACTCCCATGGAGAAATGTCTGTATGGTGGCTGTAGTATTCAATCCCTATGCAATTTCTGTGTTTCATCAAAACTCTGAAGGTCCACAGATTATATAATGTCTCCAGATGTGCTTCGGAAACTACTACTGGTCTGCCAGGAATCGATCAAATCGTAGACAGTTTGAGACATTACTCCCATTGAGAAAAATCCGATTTGGCCTGTTGTATTTAATCCCGATGCTATTTCTGTGTTTCATCAACACTCTGAACGTCCACAGATTACAGGAAGCCTCCAGATATGCTTCGGAAACTACTACTGGTCTCCCAGGGAACGATCAAAGCGTGGAAAATTGAAACATTACTCCCATGGAGAAAAGTCCGATTGGTGCCTCTTGTATTCAATCCCAATGATATTCCTGTCTTTCATCAACACTCTGAACGCGCACAGATTTCGTAAAGACTCCAGATGTACTTCTCAAACTAATACTTTTCTCCCAAGGAATGATCAAAGCGTAGACAGTTGGAGACATTACACCCATGGAGAAAAGTCCGCATGATGCCTGTTGTATTCAATGCCAGTGCAATTTCTGTGTTTCATCAACACTCTGAACGTCCACAGATTACAGGAAGCCTCCAGATGTCCTTCGAGACCTACTACTGGTGTCCCAGGGAACGATCAATACGTAAACACTTTGAGTTATTACTCCCATGGAGAAAAGTCCGCATGGTGGTTGTTGTATTCAATCCCGATGCAATTTCTGTTTTTCATCAACACTCAGACGGTCCACAGATTACAGAATGCCTTCATATGTGCCTCGGAAACTACTACTGGTCTCCCAGGGAATGATCAAAACGTATACGAATTGAGACATTACTCCCCTATAGAAAAGTAAGCATGGTGCCTGTTGTATTCATTGCCTAAGCACTTTCTGTGTTTCATCAACACTCTGAACGTCCACAGATTACAGGAAGCCTCCAGATGTGCTTCGGAAACTAATACTGCTGTCCCAGGGTACGATCAAAGCGTAGAAAGTTTGAGACATTTCTCCAATGGAGAAAAGTCCGCATGGTGCCTGTTTTATTTAATCCTGATGCAAATTCTGTTTTTCATCAACACTCTGAAAGTCGACAGATTACAGGAAGTCTCCAGACGTGCTTCGTAACCTACTACTGGTCTCCCAGGGAACAATCGAAGCGTAGACAGTTTGAGACATAACTCCCATGGAGAAAATTCCGCATTGTGATTGTTGTATTCAATCGCGATGCAATATCTGTTTTTCCTCAATACTCTGAACGTCCACAGATTACTGAATGCCTCCAGGTGTGCTTCGAAAACTATTACTGTTCTCCCAGGGAACGATCAAGGCGTAGACACTTTGAGAAATTACTCCCATAGCGATAGGTCCGCATTTGGCATATTGTATCCAATCCCGATGCAATTTCTGTGTATCATCAACAGTCAGAAGGTTCACAGATTACAGGAAGCCTGCAGATGTGCTTCGGAAACTACTACTGGGCTCCCAGGAATCGATCAAGGCGTAGACAGTTTGAGACATTACTCCCATTGAGAAAAATCCGCACGGTGCCTGTTGAATTCAATCCCGATGCAATTTCTGGGTTTCATCTTCACTCTGCAATTCCACAGATTACAGAAAGCCTCCAAATGTGCTTCGAAAACCACTACTGGTCTCCCAGGGAACGATCAAAGCGTAGAAAGTTTGAAAAATTATTCCCATGGAGAAAAGTCCGCACTGTGCCTGTTGTATTCAATCGCGATGCAATTTCTGTGTTTCATCAACACTCTGAACGTCCACATATTACAGGAAGCCTCCAGATGTGCTTCGAAAACTACTACTGGTCTCCCAGGGAACGATCAAATCCATGACAGTTTGAAACATTACTCCCATGGAGGAATGTCCTCATGGTGCGTGTTATATTCAATCCCGATGCAACTTCTGTGTTTCACAACACTCTGAACATCCACAGATTACAGGAAGCCTCCAGATGTGCTTCGGAAACTACTACTGGTCTCCCAGGGATCGATCAAAGCGTTTATGTTTGATACATTACTCCCATGGAGAAATGACCCCATAGTGCCTGTTGTATTCAATCCGGATGCTATTTCTGTGCTTCATCAACACTCTAAACGTCCACAGTTTACAGGAAGCCACCAGATATTCTTCGGAAAACTCAACTGGTCTCCCAGTGAAGGATCAAAATGTAGACAGGTTGTGACACTACTCCAATGGAGAAATGTCCACATGGTGCCAATTGTATTCAATCCCGATGCAATTTCTGTGTTTCATCAACACTCTGAACGTCCACAGATAACAGAATGCCTCGATATGTGCTTCGAAAACTACTACTGGTCTCCCAGGATTCGATCAGATCGTAGACAGTTTGAGACATTACACCCATGGAGAAAAGTCCGCCTGGTGCCTGTTGTATTCAATACCGATGCAATTTCTGTGTTTCATCAACACTCTGAACGTCCGCAGATTACAGGAAGCCTCCAGATGTGCTTCGGAAGCTACTACTGGTCTCCCATGGAACGATCATAGTGTAGAAAGTTTGAAACATTACTCCCATGGAGAAAAGTCCGCATGGTGCCAGTTGTATTCAATCCCGATGAATTTCTGTGTTTCATCAACACTCTGAACGTCCACAGATTACAGAGTGCCTCCATATGAGCATCGGAAACTACAACTGGTCTCCCAGGAATCGGTCAAAGTGTAGAGAGTTTGAGAAATTACTCTCTATGTTACAAGTCTGCATGGTGCCTGTTGTATTCAATCCCGATGCAACTTCGGTGTTTCACAACGCTCTGAGCGTCCAGAGATTACAGGAAGCCTCCAGATGTGAGGAATGTCCGCATTTGCATGTTGTATTCTATCCCGGTGCAGTTTCTGTGTTTCATCAACACTCTGAACGTCCACAGATTACATGAAGCCTCCAAATGTGCTTCGGAAACTACTACTGGTCTCCAAGGCAACGATCAAAATGTAGTTAGTTTGAGACATTACTCCCATGGAGAAATGTCCGCATGGTACCTGTTTTATTCAATCCCGATGCCATTTCCGTATTAAATTAACACTCTGAACGTCCACAGATTACAGAATGCCTCCAGATGTGCTTCGGAAACTACTACTGGTCTTCCAGGAATTGACCAAAGTGTAGAGAGTTTGAGAAATTACTTCCTATAGAAAAAGTCTGCATGGTGCCTGTTGTATTATATCCCGATGCAACTTCTGTTTTCACAAAACTCTGAACGTCCACAGATTACAGAATGCCTCCAGATGTGCTTCGGAAACTACTACTGGTCTCCCAGGGAACGATAAAAGCGTAGAAAGATTCAAACATTACTCCCATGGAGAAAAGTCCGCATGGTGCCTGTTGTATTCAATCCCGATGCAATTTCTGTGTTTCATCAACACTCTGTATGTCCACAGATTACAGGAATTCTCCAGATGTGCTTCGGAAACTACTACTGGTCCCCCAGTGATCGATCAAAGCGTAGACGGTTTGAGACATTACTCCCACGGAGAAAAGTCCGCATGGTCCCTGTTGTATTCAATCCCGATGCAATTAATGTGTTTCATTAACACTCTGAACGTCGACAGAATAAAGAAAGTCTCCAGACGTGCTTCGGAAACTACTACTGGTCTCCAGGCATTGATCAAATCGTAGACGGTTTGATACATTACTCCCATTGAGAAAAGTCTACATGGTGCCTTTTGTATTTAATGCCGATTCAATTTCTGTGTTTCATCAACACTCTGAACGTCCACAGATTACAGGAAGCCTCCTGATGTGCTCCGGAATCTATTACTGGTCTCATAGGAATCGATCAAAGCGTAAACTCTTTGAGACATTACTCCCATGCAGAAAAGTCCGCATGGTGCCTGTTGTATTCAATCCCGATGGAATTTCTGTGTTTCATCAACACTCTGAACGTCCACAGATTACAGAATGCTTCCAGATGTGCTTCGGAGACTACTACTGGTATCCCAGGAGTCGATCAAAGCATAGACAGTTTTAGACATTACTCCCTATGACAAAAGTCCGCATGGTTCCAGTTGTATTCAATCTCGAAGCAATTTCTGGGTTTGATCAACACTCAGAACGTCCACAGATTACAGAAAGCCTCCAGAGTTGCTTCGGAAACTACAACTAGTCTCCCAGCAAACGATCAAATCGTGACTGTTTGAGACATTACTCACGTGGAGCAAAATCCAATTTGGCGTGTTGTATTTAATAGCGATGCAATTTCTCTGTTTCATCAACACTCTGAACGTCCACAGATTACGGAAAGACTCCAGATGTGCTACTTAGAATACTACTGGTCAACTAGGGAACGATCAAATCTAAGACACGCTGAGACATTACACCCATGGAAAATGTCCTCATGGTGCTGTTGTATTCAATCCCGATGCAATTAACGTGTTTCATTAACACACTGAACGTCGACAGAATAAAGAAAGTCTCCAGACGTGCTTCGGAAGCTACTACTGGTCTCGCAGGGAACAATCAAAGCGTAGACAGTTTGAGACATTACTCCCATTTAGAAATGTCCGCATAGTGATTGTATTCAATCCCGATGCAATTTCTGTGTTTCACCAACACACTGCAGGTCAACAGATTACAGAATGCCTCCAGATGTGCTACGGTAACTACGACTGTTCCCCCAGGAATCGGTCAAAGTGTAGAGAGTTTGAGACATTACTCATTATGATAAAAGACTGCATGGTGCCTGTTGTATTCAATCCCGATGCAACTTCTGTGTTTCATAACACTCTGAAAGTCCACAGATTACAGAAAGCCTCCTGATGTGCTTTGGAAACTACTACTGGTCGCACAGGAATCGATCAAAGCTTAGACTGTTTGAGACATTACTCCCATGGAGAAAAGTCCGCATGATGGCTGTTGTATTCAATGCCGATTCAATTTCTGGGTTTCATCTACACTCTGATCGTCTACACATTACAGAATGCCTTCAGATGTGCTTCGGAATCTTCTACTGGTCTCCCAGGAATCGGTCAAAGCGTAGACAGTTGCAGACATTACCCCCATGGAGAAAAGTCAACATGGTGAAAGTTTTATTCAATCCTGATGCAATTTATGTGTTTTATAATCACTCTGAACGTCCACAGATTACAGGAAGCCTCCAGATGTGCTTTTGGATTTACAACTGGTCTCAAAGGGAACGATCAAATCGTAGACAGTTTGAACATTACTCCCATGGAGAAAAGTCTGCATGGTGCCTGTTCTATTCAACCCCGATGCAATTTCTGCGTTTCATCAACACTCTGAAAGTTCACAGATTACAGGAAGTCTCCAGATGTGCTTCGTAAACTACTACTGGTCTCCCAGGGAACAATAAAAGCGTAGACAGTTTGAAACATTACTCCCATTAAGCAAAGTGCGCATGGTGCCTGTTGTATTCGATACCGATGCAATTTCTGTGTTTCATGAACACTCTGAGCATCCACAGACTACAGGAAGCCTCCATATGTGCTTCGGAAACTACTACTGGTCTCCCAGGGAACGATCAAAGCGTAGACAGTTTGAGATATTACTCCCATGGAGAAAAGTCCACATTTGGCATGTTGTACTCAATCCCGATGCAATTTCATTGTTTCATCAACACTCTGAACGGCCACAGATTACGGAAAGACTCCAGATGTGCTTCTTAGACTACTACTGGTCAACTAGGAAACGATCAAATCTTAGACAGTTTGAGACATTACACCCATGGAAAATGTCCTCATGGTGCTGTTGTATTTAATCCCGATGGAATTTTTGTGTTTCATCAACAATCTGAACGTCAACATATTACAGAATGCCTCCAGATGTGCTTCGGAAACTACTTCTGGTCTTTCAGGGAAGGATCAAAGCGTAGACGGTTTGAGACACTACTCCCATGGAGAAAAGTCCGCATGGTGCCTGTTGTATTCAATGCCGATGCAAATCCTGTGTTTCATCAACACTCTGAACGTCCACAGATTACAGGAAGCCTCCAGATGTGCTTCGGAAAGTACAACTGGTCTCCCAACTCTGGCGTCTCACAGCGAACGTCAAAGCGTAGACAGTTTGAGACATTACTCCGACGGAGAAAAGTCCGCATGGTCCCTGATGTTTTCAATCCCGATTAAATTAATGTGTTCCATTAACACTCTGAACGTCGACAGAATAAAGAAAGTCTCCAGACGTGCTTCGGAAACTACTACTGGTCTCCCAGGGAACAATCAAAGCGTAGAGAGTTGGGAGACATTACTCCCATTTAGAAATGTCCGCATAGTGCTTGTGTTCAATCCCGATGCAATTTCTGTGTTTCATCAACACACTGAAGGTCAACAGATTACAGGATGCCTCCAGATGTGCTACGGTAACTACTACTGGTCTCCCAGGAATCGGTCAAAGTGTAGAGAGTTTGAGACATTACTCATTATGATAAAAGTCTGCAAGGTGCCTGTTGTATTCATTCCCGATACAATGTCTGTGTTTCATCAACACTCTGAACAACTACAGATTACAGAATGACTCCAGCTGTGCTTCGGAAACTACTACTGGTCTCCCAGGGAATGATCAAATCACAGACAGTTTGAGACATTACACCCATTTAGCATAGTCAGCATGGTGCCTGTTGTATTCAATCCCGACGGAATTTCTGTGTTTCTTCAAATATCTGAACGTCCACATATTACAAAATGCCTCTAGATGTGCTTCGGAAACTACTACTGGTCTCCCAGGGAACGATCAAAGCGTAGACGGTTTGAGACATTACTCCCATTGAGAAAAGTCTGCATGGTGCCTGTTGTTATCTATGCCGATTCAATTTTTGCGTTTCATCAACACTCTGATCGTCTACACATTACAGAGTGCCTTCAGATGTGCTTTGGAATCTTCTACTGGTCTCCCAGGAATCGATCAAAGCATAGACAGTTGGAGACATTACTCCCATGGAGAAAAGTCAACATGGTGAAAGTTGTATTCAATCCCGATGCAATTTATGTGTTTTATCATCACTCTGAATGTCCACAGTTTACAGGAAGCCTACAGATGTGCTTTTGGATTTACAACTGGTCTCCCAGGGAACGATCAAATCATAGACAGTTTGAATATTACTCCCATGGAGAAAAAGTCTGCATGGTGCCTTTTGTATTCAACCCCGATGCAATTTCTGCGTTTCTTCAACACTCTGAATGTCCACAGATTACAGGAAGTCTTCAGATGAGCTTCGTAAACTACTACTGGTCTCCCAGGGAACAATAAAAGCGTAGACAGTTTGAGACATTACTCCCAATGCAGAAAAGTCAACATGGTGCCTCTTGTATTCAATCCCGATGGAATTTATGTGTTTCATCAACACTCTGAACGTCAATAGATTACAGAATGACTCCAGATGTGCTTCGGAAACTACTACTGGTCTCTCAGGAATCGATCATAGCGTAGAGAGTTTGAGACACAACTCCCTATGACAAAAGTCCGCATGGTGCCAGTTGTATTCAATGTCGATGCAATTTCTGTGTTTCATCAACACTCTGAACGTGCGCAAATTACAGGAAGCCTCCGGATGTGTTTCGGACACTACTACTGGTCTCCCAGGGAACGATCAAAGCGTAGAAAGTTTGAAACATTATTCCCATGGAGAAAAGTCCGCATGGTGCTTGTTGTATCTAATCGTGAGGCAATTTCAGTGTTTCGTCAACACTCTGAACGTCCAATGAAAACAGGAAGCCTCCAGGTGTGCTTCGGAAACTACTACTGGTCTCCCAGGGAACGCTCAAAGCGTAGACAGTTTGAGACATTACTCCCATGGAGGAAAGTCCGCATTTGGCATGTTGTGTTTAATCCCGATTCAATTTCTGTGTTTCATCAATATTCTGAATGTCCACACATTACAGAATGCCTCTAGATGTGCTTCGGAATCTTCTACTGGTCTCCCAAGAATCGATCAAAGCGTAGACAGTTTGAGACATTACTCCCCTGAAGAAAAGTCAACATGGTGCCTGTTGTATTCAATCCCGAAGCAATCTCTGTGTTTTATCAACACTCTGAACGCCCACAGATTACAGGAAGCCTCCAGATGTGCTTCGCAAACTACTACTGGCCTCCCAGGTAACGATCATAGCGTAGACACTTTGAGACGTTACTCCTATGGAGAAAAACCGTATTTGGTCTGTTGTATTCAATCCCGATGCAATTTCTCTCTCTCATCAACACTCTGAAGGTCCACATATTACAGAATGCCTCCAGATGCGCGCCGAAAACTACTACTGGTCTCCCACGAATCGATCAAAGCGTAGACAGTTTCAGACAATATTCCCATTGAGGAAAGTCCGCATGGTGCCTGTTGTATTCAATCCCGATGCAATTTCTATGTTTTATCAACACTCTGAACGTTCACAGATTACTAAAAGCTTCTAGGTGTGCTTCGGAAACTACTACTGGTCTCCTAGGAATCGATCAAAGCGTAGACAGTTTGAGACATTACTCCCATGGAGAAAAGTCCGCATGCTGACTGTTGTATTCAGTCCCGATTCAATTTCTGTCTTTCATCAACACTCTGAAGGTCCACAGATTAAAGAATGCCTCCTGATGTGCTCCGGAAGCTATTACTGGTCTCATAGGGATCGATCAAATCGTAAACTCTTTGAGACATTACGCCCATGTACAAAAGTCCGCATGGTGCCTGTTGTATTCAATCCCGATGGAATTTCTGTGTTTTATCAACACTCTGAAAGTCCACAGATTACAGGATGACTCCAGATGTGCTTCGGTAACTACTACTGGTCTCTCAGGGACCAATCAAACTGTAGACAATTTGAGACATTACTCCCTATGACAAAAGTCCGCATGGTGCCAGTTGTATTCAATCTCGATGCAATTTCTCGGTTTGATCAACACTCTGAACGTCCACAGATTACAGGAAGCCTCCAGAGTTGCTTCGGAAACTACAACTAGTCTCCCAGCAAACGATCAAATCGTGACAGTTTGAGACATTACTCCCGTGGAGCAAAATCCAATTTGGTGTGTTGTATTTAATAGCGATGCAATTTCTCTGTTTCATCAACTCCCTGAACGTCTACAGATTAAGGAAAGACTCCAGATGTGCTTCTTAGACTACAACTGGTCAACTAGGGAACGATCAAATCTCAGACAGTTTGAGACATTACACCCATGGAAAATGTGCTCATGGTGCTGTTGTATTCAATCCCGATGGAATTTTTGTGTTTCATCAACACTCTGAACGTCCACATATTACAGAATGCCTACAGATGTGCTTCGAAAACTACTACTGGTCTTTCTGGGAAGGATCAAATCGTAGACGGTTTGAGACATTACTCCCATGGAGAAAAGTCCGCATGGTGCCTGTTGAATTCAATGCCGATTCAAATCCTGTGTTTCATCAACACCCTGAACGTCCACAGATTACAGAATGCCTCCATATATGCTTCGGAAATTACTACTGGTCCCCAAGGAATCGATCAAAGCGTAGACAGTTTAAGACATTACTCCCATGGAAAAAAGTCCGCATGGTGACTGTTGTATTCAATCCCGATGCACTTTCTGTGTTTCATCAACACTCTGAACGTCCGCAGATTACAGGAAGCCTCCAGATGTGCTTCGGAAACTACTACTGGACTCCCAGGGAACGATCAAAGCGTAAAAAGTTTAAAACATTACTCCCATGGAGAAAAGTCCGCATGGTGCTTGTTGTATATAATCGTGAGGCGATTTCTGTGTTTCGTCAACACTCTGAACATCCAATGAAAACAGGAAGCCTCCAGGTGTGCTTCGGAAACTACTACTGGTCTCACAGTAATCTATCAAATCGTAGACTGTTTGAGACATTACTCCCATGGAGAAAAGTCCGCATGGTGGCTGTTGTATTCAATCCCGATGCAATTTCTGTGGTTCATCAACAAAGTGAAGGTTCACAGATTATAGAATATCTCCAGATGTGCTTCGGAAACTAGTACTGGTCTCCCAGGTAATGATCGAAACGTAGACAGTTTGAGACATTACTCCCATGGAGAAAATTCAACATGGTGCCTGTTGTATTCAATCCCGATACAATGTCTGGGTTTCATCAACACTCTGAACATCTACAGATTACAGAATGTCTCCAGATGTGCTTCTTAAACTACTACTGGTCTCCCAGGGAACAATAAAAGCGTAGACAGTTTGAAACATTACTCCCATTAAGCAAAGTGCGCATGGTGCCTGTTGTATTCGATCCCGATGCAATTTCTGTGTTTCATGAACACTCTGAGCATCCACAGACTACAGGAAGCCTCCATATGTGCTTCGGAAACTACTACTGGTCTCCCAGGGAACGATCAAAGCGTAGACAGTTTGAGATATTACTCCCATGGAGAAAAGTCCACATTTGGCATGTTGTACTCAATCCCGATGCAATTTCATTGTTTCATCAACACTCTGAACGGCCACAGATTACGGAAAGACTCCAGATGTGCTTCTTAGACTACTACTGGTCAACTAGGAAACGATCAAATCTTAGACAGTTTGAGACATTACACCCATGGAAAATGTCCTTATGGTGCTGTTGTATTTAATCCCGATGGAATTTTTGTGTTTCATCAACAATCTGAACGTCAACATATTACAGAATGCCTCCAGATGTGCTTCGGAAACTACTTCTGGTCTTTCAGGGAAGGATCAAAGCGTAGACGGTTTGAGACACTACTCCCATGGAGAAAAGTCCGCATGGTGCCTGTTGTATTCAATGCCGATGCAAATCCTGTGTTTCATCAACACTCTGAACGTCCACAGATTACAGGAAGCCTCCAGATGTGCTTCGGAAAGTACAACTGGTCTCCCAACTCTGGCGTCTCACAGCGAACGTCAAAGCGTAGACAGTTTGAGACATTACTCCGACGGAGAAAAGTCCGCATGGTCCCTGATGTTTTCAATCCCGATTAAATTAATGTGTTCCATTAACACTCTGAACGTCGACAGAATAAAGAAAGTCTCCAGACGTGCTTCGGAAACTACTACTGGTCTCCCAGGGAACAATCAAAGCGTAGAGAGTTGGGAGACATTACTCCCATTTAGAAATGTCCGCATAGTGCTTGTGTTCAATCCCGATGCAATTTCTGTGTTTCATCAACACACTGAAGGTCAACAGATTACAGGATGCCTCCAGATGTGCTACGGTAACTACTACTGGTCTCCCTGGAATCGGTCAAAGTGTAGAGAGTTTGAGACATTACTCATTATGATAAAAGTCTGCAAGGTGCCTGTTGTATTCATTCCCGATACAATGTCTGTGTTTCATCAACACTCTGAACAACTACAGATTACAGAATGACTCCAGCTGTGCTTCGGAAACTACTACTGGTCTCCCAGGGAATGATCAAATCACAGACAGTTTGAGACATTACACCCATTTAGCATAGTCAGCATGGTGCCTGTTGTATTCAATCCCGACGGAATTTCTGTGTTTCTTCAAATATCTGAACGTCCACATATTACAAAATGCCTCTAGATGTGCTTCGGAAACTACTACTGGTCTCCCAGGGAACGATCAAAGCGTAGACGGTTTGAGACATTACTCCCATTGAGAAAAGTCTGCATGGTGCCTGTTGTTATCTATGCCGATTCAATTTTTGCGTTTCATCAACACTCTGATCGTCTACACATTACAGAATGCCTTCTGATGTGCTTTGGAATCTTCTACTGGTCTCCCAGGAATCGATCAAAGCGTAGACAGTTGGAGACATTACTCCCATGGAGAAAAGTCAACATGGTGAAAGTTGTATTCAATCCCGATGCAATTTATGTGTTTTATCATCACTCTGAATGTCCACAGTATACAGGAAGCCTCCAGATGTGCTTTTGGATTTACAACTGGTCTCAAAGGGAACGATCAAATCGTAGACAGTTTGAACATTACTCCCATGGAGAAAAGTCTGCATGGTGCCTGTTGTATTCAACCCCGATGCAATTTCTGCGTTTCATCAACACTCTGAATGTCCACAGATTACAGGATGTCTCCAGATGTGCTTCGTAAACTACTACTGCTCTCCCAGGGAACAATAAAAGCGTAGACAGTTTGAGACATTACTCGCATTAAGCAAAGTGCGCATGGTGCCTGTTGTATTCAATCCCGATGCAATTTCATTGTATCATCAACACTCTGAACGTCCACAGATTACAGAATGCCTCCAGATGTGCTTCGAAACTACTACTGGTATCCCAGGAATCGATCAAAGCATAGACAGTTTGACAGATTACTCCAATGCAAAAAAGTCAACATGGTGCCTGTTGTATTCAATCCTGATGGAATTTCTGTGTTTCATCAACACTCTGAACGTCAATAGATTACAGAATGACTTCAGATGTACTTCGGAAACTACTACTGGTCTCTCAGGAATCGATCAAAGCGAAGAGAGCTTGAGACATAACTCCCTATGACAAAAGTCCACATGGTGCCAGTTGTATTAAATCCCGATGCAATATCTGTGTTTTATCAACACTCTGAACGTCCACGGATTACAGGAAGCCTCCAGATGTGCTTTGGAATCTACAACTGGTCTCCCAGGGAAAGATCAAAGCGTAGACAATTTGAGACATAACCCCCATGGAGAAAAGTCCGTATGGTGCCTGCTGTATTCAACTCCGATGCAATTTCTGTGTTTCATCAACACTCTGAAAGTCCACAGATTACAGGATGTCTCCAGATGTGCGTCGGTAACTACTACTGGTCTCTCAGGAATCGATCATAGCGTAGAGAGTTTGAGACATAACTCCCTATGACAAAAGTCCGCATGGTGCCAGTTGTATTCAATGTCGATGCAATTTCTGTGTTTCATCAACACTCTGAACGTGCGCAAATTACAGGAAGCCACCGGATGTGCTTCGGACACAACTACTGGTCTCCCAGGGAACGATCAAAGCGTAGAAAGTTTGAAACATTACTCCCATGGAGAAAAGTCCGCATGGTGCTTGTTGTATCTAATCGTGAGGAAATTTCAGTGTTTCGTCAACACTCTGAACGTCCAATGAAAACAGGAAGCCTCCAGGTGTGCTTCGGAAACTACTACTGGTCTCCCAGGGAACGCTCAAAGCGTAGACAGTTTGAGACATTACTCCCATGGAGGAAAGTCCGCATTTGGCATGTTGTGTTTAATCCCGATTCAATTTCTGTGTTTCATCAATATTCTGAATGTCCACACATTACAGAATGCCTCTAGATGTGCTTCGGAATCTTCTACTGGTCTCCCAAGAATCGATCAAAGCGTAGACAGTTTGAGACATTACTCCCCTGAAGAAAAGTCAACATGGTGCCTGTTGTATTCAATCCCGAAGCAATCTCTGTGTTTTATCAACACTCTGAACGCCCACAGATTACAGGAAGCCTCCAGATGTGCTTCGCAAACTACTACTGGCCTCCCAGGTAACGATCATAGCGTAGACACTTTGAGACGTTACTCCTATGGAGAAAAACCGTATTTGGTCTGTTTTATTCAATCCCGATGCAATTTCTCTCTCTCATCAACACTCTGAAGGTCCACATATTACAGAATGCCTCCAGATGCGCGCCGAAAACTGCTACTGGTCTCCCACGAATCGATCAAAGCGTAGACAGTTTCAGACAATATTCCCATTGAGGAAAGTCCGCATGGTGCCTGTTGTATTCAATCCCGATGCAATTTCTATGTTTTATCAACACTCTGAACGTTCATAGATTACTAAAAGCTTCTAGGTGTGCTTCGGAAACTACTACTGGTCTCCTAGGAATCGATCAAAGCGTAGACAGTTTGAGACATTACTCCCATGGAGAAAAGTCCGCATGCTGACTGTTGTATTCAGTCCCGATTCAATTTCTGTCTTTCATCAACACTCTGAAGGTCCACAGATTAAAGAATGCCTCCTGATGTGCTCCGGAAGCTATTACTGGTCTCATAGGGATCGATCAAATCGTAAACTCTTTGAGACATTACGCCCATGTACAAAAGTCCGCATGGTGCCTGTTGTATTCAATCCCGATGGAATTTCTGTGTTTTATCAACACTCTGAAAGTCCACAGATTACAGGATGACTCCAGATGTGCTTCGGTAACTACTACTGGTCTCTCAGGGACCAATCAAACCGTAGACAATTTGAGACATTACTCCCCATGACAAAAGTCCGCATGGTGCCAGTTGTATTCAATCTCGATTCAATTTCTCGGTTTGATCAACACTCTGAACGTCCACAGATTGCAGGAAGCCTCCAGAGTTGCTTCGGAAACTACAACTAGCCTCCCAGCAAACGATCAAATCGTGACAGTTTGAGACATTACTCCCGTGGAGCAAAATCCAATTTGGTGTGTTGTATTTAATAGCGATGCAATTTCTCTGTTTCATCAACTCCCTGAACGTCTACAGATTAAGGAAAGACTCCAGATGTGCTTCTTAGACTACAACTGGTCAACTAGGGAACGATCAAATCTCAGACAGTTTGAGACATTACACCCATGGAAAATGTGCTCATGGTGCTGTTGTATTCAATCCCGATGGAATTTTTGTGTTTCATCAACACTCTGAACGGCCACATATTACAGAATGCCTCCAGATGTGCTTCGAAAACTACTACTGGTCTTTCAGGGAAGGATCAAATCGTAGACGGTTTGAGACATTACTCCCATGGAGAAAAGTCCGCATGGTGCCTGTTGAATTCAATGCCGATTCAAATCCTGTGTTTCATCAACACCCTGAACGTCCACAGATTACAGAATGCCTCCATATATGCTTCGGAAATTACTACTGGTCCCCAAGGAATCGATCAAAGCGTAGACAGTTTAAGACATTACTCCCATGGAAAAAAGTCCGCATGGTGACTGTTGTATTCAATCCCGATGCACTTTCTGTGTTTCATCAACACTCTGAACGTCCGCAGATTACAGGAAGCCTCCAGGTGTGCTTCGGAAACTACTACTGGTCTCACAGTAATCGATCAAAGCGTAGACTGTTTGAGACATTACTCCCATGGAGAAAAGTCCGCATGGTGGCTGTTGTATTCAATCCCGATGCAATTTCTGTGGTTCATCAACAAGGTGAAGGTTCACAGATTATAGAATATCTCCAGATGTGCTTCGGAAACTAGTACTGGTCTCCCAGGTAATGATCGAAACGTAGACAGTTTGAGACATTACTCCCATGGAGAAAATTCAACATGGTGCCTGTTGTATTCAATCCCGATACAATGTCTGGGTTTCATCAACACTCTGAACATCTACAGATTACAGAATGTCTCCAGATGTGCTTCGTAAACTACTACTGGTCTCCCAGGGAACAATAAAAGCGTAGACAGTTTGAAACATTACTCCCATTAAGCAAAGTGCGCATGGTGCCTGTTGTATTCGATCCCGATGCAATATCTGTGTTTCATGAACACTCTGAGCATCCACAGACTACAGGAAGCCTCCATATGTGCTTCGGAAACTACTACTGGTCTCCCAGGGAACGATCAAAGCGTAGACAGTTTGAGATATTACTCCCATGGAGAAAAGTCCACATTTGGCATGTTGTACTCAATCCCGATGCAATTTCATTGTTTCATCAACACTCTGAACGGCCACAGATTACGGAAAGACTCCAGATGTGCTTCTTAGACTACTACTGGTCAACTAGGAAACGATCAAATCTTAGACAGTTTGAGACATTACACCCATGGAAAATGTCCTCATGGTGCTGTTGTATTTAATCCCGATGGAATTTTTGTGTTTCATCAACAATCTGAACGTCCACATATTACAGAATGCCTCCAGATGTGCTTCGGAAACTACTTCTGGTCTTTCAGGGAAGGATCAAAGCGTAGACGGTTTGAGACATTACTCCCATGGAGAAAAGTCCGCATGGTGCCTGTTGTATTCAATGCCGATGCAAATCCTGTGTTTCATCAACACTCTGAACGTCCACAGATTACAGGAAGCCGCCAGATGTGCTTCGGAAAGTACAACTGGTCTCCCAACTCTGGCGTCTCACAGCGAACGTCAAAGCGTAGACAGTTTGAGACATTACTCCGACGGAGAAAACTCCGCATGGTCCCTGTTGTTTTCAATCCCGATAAAATTAATGTGTTCCTTTAACACTCTGAACGTCGACAGAATAAAGAAAGTCTCCAGACGTGCTTCGGAAACTACTACTGGTCTCCCAGGGAACAATCAAAGCGTAGAGAGTTGAGAGACATTACTCCCATTTAGAAATGTCCGCATAGTGCTTGTGTTCAATCCCGATGCAATTTCTGTGTTTCATCAACACACTGAAGGTCAACAGATTACAGGATGCCTCCAGATGTGCTACGGTAACTACTACTGGTCTCCCAGGAATCGGTCAAAGTGTAGAGAGTTTGAGACATTACTCATTATGATAAAAGTCTGCAAGGTGCCTGTTGTATTCAATCCCGATGCAACTTCTGTGTTTCACAACACTCTGAAAGTCCACAGATTACAGGAAGCCTCCTGATGTGCTTCGGAAACTACTACTGGTCTCACAGGAATCGATCAAAGCGTAGACTGTTTGAGACATTACTCCCATGGAGAAAAGACCGCATGGTGGCTGTTGTATTCAATCCCGATGCAATTTCTCTGCTTCATCAACACTGTGAAGGTTCACAGATTATAGAATATCTCCAGATGTGCTTCGGAAACTAGTACTGGTCTCCCAGGAAATGATCAAAACGTAAACAGTTTGAGGCATTACTCCCAAGGAGAAAATTCAACATGGTGCCTGTTGTATTCATTCCCGATACAATGTCTGTGTTTCATCAACACTCTGAACAACTACAGATTACAGAATGACTCCAGCTGTGCTTCGGAAACTACTACTGGTCTCCCAGGGAATGATCAAATCACAGACAGTTTGAGACATTACACCCATTTAGCATAGTCAGCATGGTGCCTGTTGTATTCAATCCCGACGGAATTTCTGTGTTTCTTCAAATATCTGAACGTCCAAATATTACAAAATGCCTCTAGATGTGCTTCGGAAACTACTACTGGTCTCCCAGGGAACGATCAAAGCGTAGACGATTTGAGACATTACTCCCATTGAGAAAAGTCTGCATGGTGCCTGTTGTATTCTATGCCGATTCAATTTTTGCGTTTCATCAACACTCTGATCGTCTACACATTACAGAATGCCTTCTGATGTGCTTTGGAATCTTCTACTGGTCTCCCAGGAATCGATCAAAGCGTAGACAGTTGGAGACATTACTCCCATGGAGAAAAGTCAACATGGTGAAAGTTGTATTCAATCCCGATGCAATTTATGTGTTTTATCATCACTCTGAATGTCCACAGTATACAGGAAGCCTCCAGATGTGCTTTTGGATTTACAACAGGTCTCCCAGGGAACGATCAAATCGTAGACAGTTTGAACATTACTCCCATGGAGAAAAGTCTGCATGGTGCCTGTTGTATTCAACCCCGATGCAATTTCTGGGTTTCATCAACACTATGAACATCCACATATTACAGGAAGCCTCCAGATGTGCTTCGAAAACTACTACTTTTCTCCCAGGTATCGATCAAAGCGTAGATTGTTTGAGACATTACACCCGTCGTGAAAAGTCCGCATGGTGACTTTTGTATTCATTCCCGATGCAATTTCTGTGTATCATCAACAGTCTGAACGTCCACAGATTACAGAATGCCTCCAGATGTGCTTCGGAAACTACTACTGGTATCCCAGGAATCGATCAAATCATAAACAGTTTGAGACATTACTCCCAATGCAGAAAAGTCAACATGGTGCCTCTTGTATTCAATCCCGATGGAATTTCTGTGTTTCATCAACACTCTGAACGTCAGTAGATTACAGAATGACTCCAGATGTGCTGCGGAAACTACTACTGGCGTCTCAGGATTCGATCAAAACGTAGAGAGCTTGAGACATAACTCCCTATGACAAAAGTCCGCATGGTGCCAGTTGTATTAAATCACGATGCAATATCTGTGTTTTATCAACACTCTGAACGTCCAAGGATTACAGGAAGCCTCCAGATGTGCTTCGGAATCTACAACTGGTCTCCCAGCGAACGATCAAAGCGTAGACAATTTGAGACATAACCCCCATGGAGAAAAGTACGAATGGTGCCTGTTGTATTCAACTCCGATGCAATTTCTGTGTTTCATCAACACTCTGAAAGTACACAGATTACAGGAAGTCTCCAGATGTGCTTCGTAAACTACTACTATTCTCCCAGGGAACAATAAAAGCGTAGACAGTTTGAGACATTACTGCCATTAGGCAAAGTGCGCATGGTGCCTGTTGTATTCAATCCCGATGCAATTTCTGTGTTTCATGAACACTCTGAACATCCACTGACTACAGGAAGCCTCCAGATGTGCTTCGGAAACTACTACTGGTCTCCCAGCTAACGATTAAATCGTGACAGTTTGAGACATTACTCAAGTGGAGCAAAATCCAATTTGGCGTGTTGTATTTAATAGCGATGCAATTTCTCTGTTTCATCAACACTCTGAACGTCCACATATTACAGAATGCCTCCAGATGTGCTTCGGAAACTACTACTGGTCTTTCAGGGAAGGATCAAAGCGTAGACGGTTTGAGACATTACTCCCATGGAGAAAAGTCCGCATGGTGACTGTTGTATTCAATCCCGATGCAATTTCTGTGTTTCATCAACACTCTGAACGTCCGCAGATTACAGGAAGCCTCCAGATGTGCTTCGGAAACTACAACTGGTCTCCCAACTCTGGCGTCTCACAGCGAACGATCAAACCGTACACAGTTTGAGACATTACTCCCACGGAGATAAGTCCGCATGGTCCCTGTTGTTTTCAATCCCGATAAAATTAATGTGTTTCATTAACACTCTGAACGTCGACAGAATAAAGAAAATCTCCAGACGTGCTTCGGAAACTACTACTGGTCTCCCAGGGAACAATCAAAGCGTAGAGAGTTTGAGACATTACTCCCATTTAGAAATGTCCGCATAGTGCTTGTGTTCAATCCCGATGCAATTTCTGTGTTTCATCAACACACTGAAGGTCAACAGATTACAGGATGCCTCCAGATGTGCTACGGTAACTACTACTGGTCTCCCAGGAATCGGTCAAAGTGTAGAGAGTTTGAGACATTACTCTTTATGATAAAAGTCTGCAAGGTTCCTGTTGTATTCAATCCCGATGCAACTTCTGTGTTTCACAACACTCTGAAAGTCCACAGATTACAGGAAGCCTCCTGATGTGCTTCGGAAACTACTACTGGTCTCACAGGAATCGATCAAAGCGTAGACTGTTTGAGACATTACTCCCATGGAGAAAAGACCGCATGGTGGCTGTTGTATTCAATCCCGATGCAATTTCTCTGCTTCATCAACACTGTGAAGGTTCACAGATTATAGAATATCTCCAGATGTGCTTCGGAAACTAGTACTGGTCTCCCAGGAAATGATCAAAACGTAGACAGTTTGAGACATTACTCCCATGGAGAAAATTCAACGTGGTGCCTGTTGTATTCATTCCCGATACAATGTCTGTGTTTCATCAACACTCTGAACAACTACAGATTACAGAATGACTCCAGCTGTGCTTCGGAAACTACTACTGGTCTCCCAGGGAATGATCAAATCACAGACAGTTTGAGACATTACACCCATTTAGCATAGTCAGCATGGTGCCTGTTGTATTCAATCCCGACGGAATTTCTGTGTTTCTTCAAATATCTGAACGTCCACATATTACAAAATGCCTCTAGATGTGCTTCGGAAACTACTACTGGTCTCCCAGGGAACGATCAAAGCGTAGACGGTTTGAGACATTACTCCCATTGAGAAAAGTCTGCATGGTGCCTGTTGTATTCTATGCCGATTCAATTTTTGCGTTTCATCAACACTCTGATCGTCTACACATTACAGAATGCCTTCTGATGTGCTTTGGAATCTTCTACTGGTCTCCCAGGAATCGATCAAAGCGTAGACAGTTGGAGACATTACTCCCATGGAGAAAAGTCAACATGGTGAAAGTTGTATTCAATCCCGATGCAATTTATGTGTTTTATCATCACTCTGAATGTCCACAGTATACAGGAAGCCTCCAGATGTGCTTTTGGATTTACAACTGGTCTCAAAGGGAACGATCAAATCGTAGACAGTTTGAACATTACTCCCATGGAGAAAAGTCTGCATGGTGCCTGTTGTATTCAACCCCGATGCAATTTCTGCGTTTCATCAACACTCTGAATGTCCACAGATTACAGGATGTCTCCAGATGTGCTTCGTAAACTACTACTGCTCTCCCAGGGAACAATAAAAGCGTAGACAGTTTGAGACATTACTCGCATTAAGCAAAGTGCGCATGGTGCCTGTTGTATTCCATCCCGATGCAATTTCATTGTATCATCATCACTCTGAACGTCCACAGATTACAGAATGCCTCCAGATGTGCTTCGAAACTACTACTGGTATCCCAGGAATCGATCAAAGCATAGACAGTTTGAGAGATTACTCCAATGCAGAAAAGTCAACATGGTGCCTGTTGTATTCAATCCTGATGGAATTTCTGTGTTTCATCAACACTCTGAACGTCAATAGATTACAGAATGACTTCAGATGTACTTCCGAAACTACTACTGGTCTCTCAGGAATCGATCAAAGCGAAGAGAGCTTGAGACATAACTCCCTATGACAAAAGTCCACATGGTGCCAGTTGTATTAAATCCCGATGCAATATCTGTGTTTTATCAACACTCTGAACGTCCACGGATTACAGGAAGCCTCCAGATGTGCTTCGGAATCTACAACTGGTCTCCCAGGGAAAGATCAAAGCGTAGACAATTTGAGACATAACCCCCATGGAGAAAAGTCCGTATGGTGCCTGTTGTATTCAACTCCGATGCAATTTCTGTGTTTCATCAACACTCTGAAAGTCCACAGATTACAGGATGTCTCCAGATGTGCGTCGGTAACTACTACTGGTCTCTCAGGGACCAATCAAACCGTAGACAGTTTGAGACATTACTCCCTATGACAAAAGTCCGCATGGTGCCAGTTGTATTCAATCTCGATGCAATTTCTGGGTTTGATCAACACTCTGAACGGCCACAGATTACAGGAAGCCTCCAGAGTTGCTTCGGGAACTACAACTAGTCTACCAGCAAACGATCAAATTGTGACAGTTTGAGACATTACACCCATGGAAAATGTCCTCATGGTGCTGTTGTATTCAATCCCGATGGAATTTTTGTGTTTTATCAACACTATGAACATCTACAGATTACAGAATGCCTCCAGCTGTGCTCCGGAAACTACTACTGGTCTCCCAGGGAACAATCAAAGCGTAGACGGTTTGGGACATTACTCCCATTGAGAAAAGTCTGCATGGTGCCTGTTGTATTCAATACCGATTCAATTTATGTGTTTCTTCAACACTCTGATTGTCTACACATTACAGAATGCCTTCATATGTGCTTCGGAATCTTCTGCTGGTCTCCCAGGAATCGATCAACGCGTAGACAGTTGGAGACATTACTCATATGTAGAAAAGTCGACATGGTGAAAGTTGTATTCAATCCCGATGCAATTTATGTGCTTTATCATCACTCTGAACGTCCACAGATTGCAGGAAGCCTCCAGATGTGCTTTCGGATTTACAACTAATCTCCCAGGGAACGATCAAATCGTAGACAGTTTGAACATTACTCCCATGGAGAAAAGTCTGCATGGTGCCTGTTGTATTCAACCCCGATGCAATTTCTGCGTTTCATCAACACTCTGAATGTCCACAGATTACAGGAAGTCTCCAGATGTGCTTCGTAAACTACTACTGGTCTCCCAGGGAACAATATAAGCGAAGACAATTTGAGACATTACTCCCACTAAGCAAAGTGCGCATGGTGCTCGTTGTATTCAATCCCGTTGCAATTTCTGTGTTTCATGAACACTCTGAACATCCACAGACTACAGGAAGCCTCCAGATGTCCTTCGGAAACTAGTACTGGTCTCTCAGGGATCGATCAAAGCGTAGACAGTTTGAGATATTACTCATATGGAGAAAAGTCCGCATTTGGCAAGTTGTATTCAGTCCCGAAGCAATTTCTGTGTTTTATCAACACTCTGAACGTCCACGGATTACAGGAAGCCTACAGATGTGCTTCGGAATCTACAACTGGTCTCCCAGGGAACGATCAAAGCGTAGACAATTTGAGACATTACCCCCATGGAGAAAAGTCCGTATGGTGACCGTTGTATTCAACTCCGATGCAATTTCTGTGCTTCATCAACACTCTGAACGTCAATAGAATACAGAATGACTCCAGATGTGCTTCGGAAACTACTATTGGTATCCCAGGAATCGATCAAAGCATAGACAGTTTGAGACATTACTCCCATGCAAAAAAGTCAACATGGTGCCTGTTGTATTTAATCCCGATGCAAATCCTGTGTTTCATCAACACTCTGAACGTCCACAGGGTACAGAATGAGTCCATATGTGCTTCGGAAATTACTACTGGTCGCCAAGGAATCGATCAAAGCGTAGACAGTTTAAGACATTACTCCCATGGAAAGAAGTTCGCATGGTGATTGTTGTATTCAAACCCGATGCAATTTCTGTGTTTCATCAACACTCTGAAAGTCCACAGATTACAGAATCCCTCCAGATGTGCTTCGGAAACTACTGCATGTCTGCCAGGAATCGATCAAAACGCAGACATTATCAGACATTACTCCCATGGAGAAAAGTCCGCATGGTGCCCGTTGTATTTAATCCCGATGCAATTTCTATGTTTCGTCAACACTCTGAACGTCCACAGATTACAGGAAGCCTCCAGATGTGCTTCGGAAATTACTACTGGTCTCCCAGGAATCGATAAAAACGTAGACAGTTTCTGACATTACCCCCATTGAGACAAGTCCGCATGGTGCCAGTTGTATTCAATTCCGATGCAATATCTGGTTTTATCAACACTATGAACATCCACATATTACAGGAAGCCTCCAGATGTGCTTCTAAAACTACTACTTTTCTCCCAGGTATCGATCAAAGCGTAGATTGATTGAGACATTACACCCGTCGTGAAAAGTCCGCATGGTGACTTTTGTATTCATTCCCGATGCAATTTCTGTGTATCATCAACAGTCTGAACGTCCACAGATTACAGAATGCCTCCAGATGTGCTTCGGAAACTACTACTGGTATCCCAGGAATCGATCAAAGCGTAGAGAGCTTGAGACATAACTCCCTATGACAAAAGTCCGCATGGTGCCAGTTGTATTAAATCACGATGCAATATCTGTGTTTTATCAACACTCTGAACGTCCACGGATTACAGGAAGCCTCCAGATGTGCTTCGGAATCTACAACTGGTCTCCCAGCGAACGATCAAAGCGTAGACAATTTGAGACATAACCCCCATGGAGAAAAGTACGAATGGTGCCTGTTGTATTCAACTCCGATGCAATTTCTGTGTTTCATCAACACTCTGAAAGTACACAGATTACAGGAAGTCTCCAGATGTGCTTCGTAAACAACTACTATTCTCCCAGGGAACAATAAAAGCGTAGACAGTTTGAGACATTACTGCCATTAGGCAAAGTGCGCATGGTGCCTGTTGTGTTCAATCCCGATGCAATTTCTGTGTTTCATGAACACTCTGAACATCCACTGACTACAGGAAGCCTCCAGATGTGCTTCGGAAACTACTACTGGTCTCCCAGCAAACGATTAAATCGTGACAGTTTGAGACATTACTCAAGTGGAGCAAAATCCAATTTGGCGTGTTGTGTTTAATAGCGATGCAATTTCTCTGTTTCATCATCACTCAGAACGTCCACTGATTACGGAAAGACTCCAGATGTGCTTCTTAGACTACTACTGGTCAACTAGGGAACGATCAAATCTTAGACTGTTTGAGACACTACACCCATGGAAATTGTCCTCATGTTGCTGTTGTATACAATCCCGATGGAATTTTTGTGTTTCATCAACACTCTGAACGTCCACATATTACAGAATGCCTCCAGATGTGCTTCGGAAACTACAACTGGTCTCCCAACTCTGGCGTCTCACAGCGAACGATCAAACCGTACACAGTTTGAGACATTACTCCCACGGAGATAAGTCCGCATGGTCCCTGTTGTATTCAATCCCGATGCAATTAATGTGTTTCATTAACACTCTCAACGTCGACAGAATAAAGAAAGTCTCCAGACGTACTTCGGAAACCACTACTGGTCTCCCAGGGAACAATCAAAGCGTAGAGAGTTTGAGACATTACTCCTATTTAGAAATGTCCGCATAGTGCTTGTATTCAATCCCGATGCAATTTCTGTGTTTCATCAACACACTGAAGGTCAACAGATTACAGGATGCCTCCAGATTTGCTACGGTAACTACTACTGGTCTCCCAGGAATCGGTCAAGGTGTAGAGAGTTTGAACATTACTCACTATGATAAAAGTCTACATGGTGCCTGTTGTATTCAATCCCGATGCAACTTCTGTGTTTCACAACACTCTGGAAGTCCACAGATTACAGGAAGCCTCCTGATGTGCTTCGGAAACTACTACTGGTCTCACAGGAATCGATCAAATCGTAGACTGTTTGAGACATTACTCCATGGAGAAAAGACCTTATGGTGGTTGTTGTATTCAATCCCAATGCAATTTCTGTGCTTCATCAACACTGTGAAGGTTCACAGATTATAGAATATTTCCAGATGTGCTTCGGAAACTAGTACTTGTCTCCCAGGAAATGATCAAAACGTAGACAGTTTGAGACATTACTCCCATGGAGAAAATTCAACATGGTGCCTTTTGTATTCAACCCCGATGCAATTTCTGCGTTTCATCAACACTCTGAAAGTCCACAGATTACAGGAAGTCTCCAGATGCGCTTCGTAAACTAGTACTGGTCTCCCAGGGAACAATAAAGGCGAAGACAGCTTGAGACATTACTCCCATTAGGCAAAGTGCGCATGGTGTGTGTTGTATTCAATCCCGATGCAATTTCTGTGTTTCATGAACACTCTGAACATCCACAGACCACAGGACGCATCCAGATGTGCTTCGGAAACTACTACTGGTCTCCCAGGGAACGATCAAAGCATGGACAGTTTGAGACATTACTCTCATGCAGAAAAGTCAACATGGTGCCTGTTGTATTCAATCCCGATGCAATTTCTTTGTTTCATCAACACACTGAAGTTCCACAGATTACAGAATGCCTCCAGATGTGCTTCGGAAACTACTACTGGTCTCTCAGGAATCGATCAAAGCGTAGGGAGCTTGAGACATAACTCCCTATGACAAAAGTCCGCATGGTGCCAGTTGTATTAAATCCCGATGCAATATCTGTGTTTTATCAACACTCTGAACGTCCAAGGATTACAGGAAGCCTCCAGATGTGCTTCGGAATCTACAACTGGTCTCCCAGGGAACGATCAAAGCGTAGACAATTTGAGACATAACCACCATGGAGAAAAGTCCGTATGGTGTCTGTGGTATTCAACTCCGATGCAATTTCTGTGTTTCATCAACACTCTGAAAGTCCACAGATTACAGGATGTCTCCAGATGTGCTTCGGTAACTACTACTGGTCTCTCAGGGACCAATCAAACCGTAGACAGTTTGAGACATTACTCCCTATGACAAAAGTCCGCATGGTGCCAGTTGTATTCAATCTCGATGCAATTTCTCGGTTTCATCAACACTCTGAACGTCCACAGATTACAGGAAGCCTCCAGAGTTGCTTCGGAAACTACAACTAGTCTCCCAGCAAACGATCTAATCGTGACAGTTTGAGACATTACTCCCGTGGAGCAAAATCCAATTTGGCGCGTTGTATATAATAGCGATGCAATTTCTCTGTTTCATCAACACTCTCAACGTCCGCAGATTACGGAAAGACACCAGATGTGCTTCTTAGACTACTACTCGTCAACTAGGGAACGATCAAATCTTAGACAGTTTGAGACATTACACCCATGGAAAATGTGCTCATGGTGCTGTTGTATTCAATCCCGATGGAATTTTTGTGTTTCATCAACACTCTGAACGTCAACAGATTACAGAATACCTACATATGTGCTTCGGAAATTACTACTGGTTTCCCAGGAATCGATCAAAGCATAGACGGTTTGAGACATTACTCCCATGCAGGAAAGTCAACTTGGTGCCTGTTGTATTCAATCCCGATGCAATTTCTATGTTTTATCAACACTCTGAACGTTCACAGATTACTGGAAGCTTCCAGGTGTGCTTCGGAAACTACTACTGGTCTCCTAGGAATCGATCAAAGCGTAGACAGTTTGAGACATTACTCCCATGGAGAAAAGTCCGCATGCTGACTGTTGTATTCAATCCCGATTCAATTTCTGTCTTTTATCAACACTCTGAAGGTCCACAAATTACAGAATGCCTCCTGATGTGCTCCGGAAACTATTACTGGTCTCATAGGGATCGATCAAATCGTAAACTCTTTGAGACATTACGCCCATGTAGAAAAGTCCGCATGGTGCCTGTTGTATTCAATCCCGATGCAATTTCTATGTTTTATCAACACTCTGAACGTTCACAGATTACTGGAAGCTTCCAGGTGTGCTTCGGAAACTACTACTGGTCTCCTAGGAATCGATCAAAGCATAGACAGTTTGAGACATTACTCCCATGCAGAAAAGTCAACATGGTGCTTGTTGTATTCAATCCCGATGGAATTTCTGTGTTTCATCAACACTCTGAACGTCAATAGATTACAGAATGACTCCAGATGTGCTTCGGAAACTACTACTGGTCTCCCAGGAATCGATCAAAGCGTAGAGAGCTTGAGACATAAGACCCTATGACAAAAGTCCGCATGGTGCCAGTTGTATTAAATCCCGATGCAATTTCTGTGTTTTATCAACACTCTGAACGTCCACGGATTACGGGAAGCCTACAGATGTGCTTCGGAATCTACAACTGGTCTCCCAGGGAACGATCAAAGCGTAGACAATTTGAGACATTACCCCCATGGAGAAAAGTCCGTATGGTGCCTGTTGTATTCAACCCCGATGCAATTTCTGTGTTTCATCAACAATCTGAAAGTCCACAGATTACAGGATGTCTCCAGATGTGCTTCGGAATCTACAACTGGTCTCCCAGGGAACGATCAAAGCGTAGACAATTTGAGTCATTACCCCCATGGAGAAAAGTCCGTATGGTGCCTGTTGTATTCAACTCCGATGCAATTTCTGTGTTTCATCAACACTCTGAAAGTCCACAGATTACAGGATGTCTCCAAATGTGCTTCGGTAACTACTACTGGTCTCTCAGGGACCAATCAAACAGTAGACAGTTTGAGACATTACTCCCTATGACAAAAGTCCGCATGGTGCCAGTTGTATTCAATCGCGATGCAATTTCTGTGTTTCATCTACATTCTGAACGTGCACAGATTACAGGAAACCTCCAGATCTGCTCTGGAAACTAATACTGGTCTCCCAGGGAACGATTAAAGCGTAGACAGTTTGAGAAATTACTCCCATGGAGGTATGTGCGCATTTGCATGTTGTATTCTATCCCGGTGTAATTTCTGTGTTTCATCAACACTCTGAACTTCCACAGATTACAGGTAGCATTCCAGATGTGCTTCCGAATCTACTACTGGTCTCCCAGGAATCGATAAAAGCGTAGACAGTTTGGGACATTACCCCCATTGAGACAAGTCCGCATGGTGCCTGGTGTATTCAATTCCGATGCAATATCTGGTTTCATCAACACTATGAACATCCACAGATTACAGGAAGCCTCCAGATGTGCTTCGAAAACTACTACTGGTCTCCCAGGTATCGATCAAAGCGTAGACTGTTTGAGACATTACACCCGTCGAGAAAAGTCCGCATGGTGACTTTTGTATTCATTCCCGATGCAATTTCTGTGTATCATCAACACCCTAAACGTCCAAGATTACAGGAAGCCTCCAAATGTGCTTGGAAACTACTACTTGTCTCCCAGGTATCGATCAAAGCGTAGGCAGTTTGAGACATTACACCCGTCAAGAAAAGTCCGCATGGTGACTTTTGTATTCATTCCCGATGCAATTTCTGTGTATCATCAATAGTCTGAACGTCCAAAGATTACAGAATGCCTCCAGATGTGCGTCTTAAGCTACTACTGGTCTTCCAGGAATCGTCAAAGCGTAGAAAGTTTGAATCATTACTCCCATGGAGAAAAGTCGTCATGGTGCCTGTTGTACTTAATCCCGATGCAATTTCTGACTTTCATCAACAATCTGAACGTCCACAGATTACAGAATGCCTCCAGCTGTGCTTCGGAAACTACTACTGGTCTCCCAGGAATCGATCAAAGCGTAGACAGTTTGAGACATTACTCCCATGGAGTAAAGTCTGCCTGGTTCCGGTTGTATTCAATCCGGATGTTATTTCTGTGTTTCATCAACACTCTGAGAGTCCACAGATTACAGTAATCCTCCAGATGCGCTTCGGAAACTACTACTGGTCTCCCAAGGAGCGTTCAAAGCGTAGACAATTTGAGACATTACTCCCGCGGAGAATAGTCCGCATTTGGCCTGTTGTATTCAATCCCGATGCAATTTCTGTGTTTCATCAACACTCTAAACGTCCACAGATTACAGGTAGCCTCCAGATGTCTTGCGCTGCTATATGCTAAGCCAGTAAATGCATAATAGTAGAACACAGAAGAAGCTTCTAAATTGATGTAATCGGCCAGTAAGAAGCTTTACATTTTAGGTTGACTTGGACATGAGCTAGGATCTTAAGACTTTGCATTAAACGAGGTCTGTCAGCCACGTTACACGGGAGGATGTGAAAAGTGTTGAAATGTAGTAAAATCCCGAGAAATCCGGCCGTTTTCGTCATTTGCTATCTAATCGACTTAATGCCAGATCGTCACATTTTTCGCTTTCCTCTCTGCAATGGTTACATTTATCGTCTGCAAAACTATGTCGTGTGCTGCGGTAATGCGGAGATACTAAAAGCACCATAGTAAAACACAGACAAATTTCTAAGTTCATGTAATCGACCAGTAAGAAGCATTACAGTTCAAGTTTTCGTTATCGATTATTGACTTAATAGCCGGGTTTGGTGCCTTGGACATGAGCTAGGACCTTAGGATTTTGCATCAAACGAGGTCTGTCAGCCACGTTGCGTTGGAGAATGTGAAAAGTATTCATATGTTGTAAAATCCTGAGAAATCCGGCCGTTTTTGTCATTTGCTATCGAATCGACTTAATGCAAGATCGTCACATTGGCCACTTTTCTCTCTGCAACGGTTACATTTATCGTTTGCAAAGCTATGTTCCGTGCTGCGGTATGCGGAGACACTAAAAGCACCATAGTAGAGCACAGAAGAAGCTTCTAAGTTGTAATCATAGGCCAGTAAGTACCACTACAACTCAAGTACTAGTTATCGGTATTGAATTGTTAGCCGGCTTTGGTGCCTTTGACATGAGCTATGACCTTAATATTTTGTATGAAACGAGGTATGTCACCCACGTTGCACGGAAGAATGTGAAAAGTGTTCAATGTAGTAAAAACCTGAGAAATCCGCCCGTTTTCGTCATTTTCTATCGTATCGTCTTAATGACAGATCGTCACATTGACCGCTTTTCCCTTTGCAACGGTTACATTTATCGTCTGCAAAGCTATGTCGTGTGTTGCGGTAATGCGGAGACACCAAGAGCACCATATTAAAACACAGAGGAAGCTTCTAAGTTGATGTAATCGGCCAATAAGACGCACTATAATTCAAGTTTTAGCTATCGATTATTCATTTATTAGCCGGGTTTGGTGCCTTGGACATGAGCTAGGTCCTTAAGATTTTGCATCTAACGAGGTCTGTCAGCCGCTTTGCACGAGAGAATGTGAAAAGTGTTCATATGTAGCAAAAATCCGCCCGTTTTCGTCATTTGCTATCGAATCGAATTAATGACAGTTCGTTATATTGACCGCTTTTCTCTCTGCAACAGTTACATTTATCGTCTGCAAAATTATGTCGTGTGCTGCGGTAATGCGGTGACACTAGATGCACCGTATTAAAACACAGAAGTAGCTTCTATGTTGATGTAATCCGCCAGTAAGAAGCACTATAAACCAAGTTTTAGTTATCGATTATTGACTTACAGCTGTCTTCGGTGCCTTGAACATGAGCTAGGACCTTAGGATTTCGCATGAAGCGCGGTGTGTCAGCCACGTTGCATGGGAAAATGTGAAAAGTATTCATATGTAGTAAAAACCTGAGAAATCCGCCCGTTTTCGTCATTTCCTATCGATTCGACTTAATGCCAGATCGTCACATTGACCGCTTTTCTCTCTGCAACGGCTACATTTACCGTCTGCAAAGCTATGTCGTGTGCTGCGGTAATGCGGAGACACTAAAAGCACCATAGTAAAACACTGAAGAAGCTTCTAAGTTGATGTAATCGGCCAGTAAGAAGCACTACAGTTCAAGTTTTAATTTTCGATTATTGAATTAATAGCCGGCTTTGGTGCCTTTGACATGGGCTAGGATCTTGAGATATTGCATTAAATGAGGTCCGTCAGCCACGTTGCACGGGAGGAAGTGAAAAATGTTCATATGTAGCAAAAACCTGATAAATCCGCCCGTTTTCGTCATTTGCTATCGAATCGAATTAATGCCAGATCGTCACATTGGCCGCTTTTCTCTGTGAAACGGTTACATTTATCGTCTGTAAAGCTAAGTCACGTACAGCAGTGCGGGGAGACACTAAAAGCATCACAACAGAACATAGAAGAAGGTTCTTAGAAGATGTAATCGGCCAGTAAGAAGCTGTACAATTCAAATTTAGTTAATTTTCGATTACTGACTTATTAGCCGGCTTTGGTTCCTTGGACATGAGCTAACACCTTGCGATTTTGCATGAAACGAGGTCTGGACAGCACGTTGCACGGGAGAATGTGAAAAGTGTTCATTTGTAGCTAGGACCTTAGGATTTCGCATGAAGCGAGGTGTGTCAGCCACGTTGCATGGGAGAATGTGAAAAGTATTCATATGTAGTAAAAACCTGAGAAATCCGCCCGTTTTAGTCATTGGCAATTGAGTCGACTTAATGCCAGATCGTCACATTGGACGCTTTTCTCTCTTAAACGGTCTCATTTATCGTCTACAAACTTATGTCGCATGCTGCGGTATGCGGTGACACTAAATGCAACACAGTAGAACACAGAGGAAGCTTCTAAGTTGATGTAATCGGCCAGTAAGGAGCAGTACAATTCAAGTTTTAGCTATCAATTATTGATTTATTAGCTGGCTTTGGTGCGTTGGATATGACCGAGGCCCTTAAGATTTGGCATCGAACGAGGTCTGACAGCCACGTTACACGAGAGAATCTGAAAAGTGTTCATATGTAGTAAAATTCTAAGAAAACCTTTCGTTTTCGTCATTTACTATCGAATCGACGAAATACCAGATCGTCACATTGGCCGCTTTTCTCTCTGAAACTGTTACATTTATCGTCTGCTAGCTTATGTCTTGTGCTGCGGTATGCGGAGACACTAAAAGCAACACAGTATAAAACAGATGAAGCTTCTAATTTGATGTAATCGGCCAGAAAGAACCAGTACAAATCAAGTTTTGGTTATCGATTATTGACTTATTAGCCGGCTTTGGTACCTTGGACATGATCGTGGACCTTAAGCTTTTGCATCAAATGAGGTCTGGCCGCCAAGTTGCACGGGGAAATGTGAAACGTGTTAATATGTAGTAAAAACGTAAGAAAACCTTTCGCATTTATTTAAGTTCCGTTACTACAATTCAAGTTTTGGTTATCGATTATTGACTTATTAGCCGGCTTTGGTGCCTTGGACATGATCGTGGACCTTAAGCTTTTGCATCAAATGAGGTCTGGCCGCCACGTTGCACGGGGAAATGTGAAACTGACTACAATAATCATAATCATGCTCTACAAGGGAAGTAACTACTATTATTAACAGTATTTATCAACAGCAAATATAACAAAATACAAAACAGAAAGATAATCAAACGTCTAATGACACAGGAACGAAACTGAAAACAGTTGCGAAAATTTCTTTTGAAATTATTTCACCAGAAGACAACAAGAACACCGGACGAAGACTACGAAAGTTCCAGAATAAACCACTATACACAAACAAGTAATTAGTACTTAGCCTTGGATGCGCCGCTACAGCTGCAACTGATCAGCGCGGAATGTAAACACAGGTAAGAAGTTAAGTTGCTCGATACGAAACAGTCACAAAGATCAGGGTACAACACAAGAAAGGCGGAGGTGAATGAAGAAACCACTAATAAGTAACTTATATAGTAAATATCACAAAAACCGTTAAAATATGTATCTGAAACCTAAAAATGTATGAAAACTTAGAGAGCGATCTCACACGCACTCACCCGCCTAATCGTAATGGCAGATCGTCGCAGTGGCAGCTTCGCTCACGGAAATGTTTACATATACATCTGGAAACTTACGTCATGTGCTGAGGTATGCGGTGGCACCACAACCAACAAAATAGGAGCTTCTAAGTTGTTGCAATAGGTAGGTAAGAAGTAGTACTACTCAAGATTTAGGTATCGAAAATTAAACTGTAGGCCGGTTTTGGTGCCTTGCATTTGACCGAGGACCTTACGATTTTGCATGAACCGAGGTCTGGCAGCCACATTACACGAGGAAATGCGAAAGGTGATAATATGTAGTAAAAAACTAAGAAAACCTTACGATTTCGTCTTTTTCTTTCGTAAACACGTAATGACATCTCGTCACATTGACCACTTTTTTTCCGGAAATGTTTACATTTATCGTCTGAAAACTTCTCTCGCCTGCTGATGTATGTGGTGGCACCACAAGAAACAAAATAGAACCTTCTAAGTTGATGTAATAGGCAAGTAAGACATATTATAATTCTAGTTTAGTAATAGAAAATTCCGTTATTGGCTGGTTCTGGTGTCTTGCAGTTGATAGAGTACCTTGGAACATATCTGTCTATCTACCACCCCCCCTCGTAAGATGACTGCCTACGTACACCCCCCCCCCCCCCCTCGTAAGATGTCTGTCTACCTACTTCCCCCTCAGAAGATGTCTCTTTACTTATCCCCTCAACCAGAAAACGTCAGTTTTCCAAACACCCCTCCCTCCTCAGAACATGTCTTTCTTCGTAGACACCCTTGGAAGATACCTGTCTACCTACCTCCCCCCCTTCCCCCCGGAAAATGTCTGCCTATCTACCTAGGTACCGCCATTTAGAAGGTGTCTGCCTACCTACCCCGACTTCAAAAGGTGTTTAACTGCCTACCCCACCTCTGAAGATCTCTGTCAAACCCTCCCCCCATCCCTGGAGGATGTCTGTGTACATACCCCCCTCTTGGAAGTCATTTGACAATCGAAAAAACCGCTTTGGAAGATGTATGACTTCCTATCACTACCCTCGGAAGGTGTATGTCTACCTAGGACCCCCCTAGAAGATGTCTGTCTATCTAACGAACCTCGGTATATGCCTGTCTCACCCCCTCAGAATATGTCTGTCTACGTACCCCACATGGAAGATGTCTGTCTACCTACCCCCACCTCCCCTAGGAATGTGTTTGTCTACCTAGCCAATCCCGGAAAATTTCTGCCCACATAAACACCCCCTCGGAATATGTATGACTAGCTACCACTCCCCTCGAAAGATGTATGTCTACCTACCCCACTCCCGGACACGTCTGTCTACCTACGCCCCCACTCGTAAGTTGTCTGTCTACCAACCACCCATTTGAAGATGTCTGGCAACCTGGCCCTCCGTCAGAAGATGTCTGTATACCTGCCCACCTTGGAATATTTATGTCTACCAAAACCCGGAGGATGTGTGTTTACCCAACCCCCCTCAGAAGATGATTGTCTACCTACCCCTAGAAGATGTCAGTCTACCTGCCCCCCCACACTTTGGAAGATGTCTGTCAACCCACCCCTCCAACAGAAAATGTCTGTCTACCTACCGCCCCTCGAAAGTTGTATGTCAACCACCCCTCCTCGGAAGATGTCTGTCTACCTACCCCCCTCCAGAAGATGTCTGTCTACCTACTCCCTTCGGAAGATGTCTGTCTACCTACCCCCCTCGGTAAATGCCTGTCTACCCAACCCCCTCTCGGCAAATGTATGTCTACCTATCCCCGCTTGGAAGATGGCTGTCTACCTACCACCTCCCTTGGAATATGTCTGTATACCCAACCGGAACTCGGAATATGATTTTCCACCTACCGCATGGGAGATGTCAGTCCACCTGCACCCCACTTTGTAAAATGCCTGTCTACCTTCCACCCCTTTGGAAGATGTCTATCATCCCACCTCAGAAGATGTCTGTCTACCTACCCCCCTCGGAACATGATTGTCTACCGAACCACACCTCAGAAGATGATTGTGTACTGATGACCCAGAAAATGGAAGCCTACCTGCCCCCTCCAACTACAACAGAAGATGACTATCCATCTAACCCCATTGGTGGATGTCCGTTTATCTCCCCCCCCCCCCCCCTTGGAGGACTTTGTCTTCCTACTCCCTCGAAACATGTATGTCTTCCAGTCCCCCCTCAGAAAAGGTCTATCTTCCTACCCCCTCAAAAGATTTTTGTCTACCTACCCTGCCCTGGTATATGTATGTCTTCCTGCAACCCCTCATACCATGTCTGCCTACCTACCCCCCTTGAAAGAAGTCTATCATCCTTCTGTTGGAGAATTTCTGTCTACCTACCCCCCCCCCTTGGAAGATATATGCTTTCATATCCTCTACCCTTGGTGTCTACATACTCAACCTCAGAAGATGTCTACCTACCTCCCCCCCCCCCTCATAAGATATCTTTCTACCTACCCCCCCTCATAATATTTATGTCTGCCTACCTCCTGGAGGATGTCTGTCTACTTGCCCCCCCCCCCCCCTTCGGAAAATCTCTGACTATATACCCCAGTTGGAAAGATGTCTATCATCCCACTCTCAGAAGGTGTCTGTCTACCTATCCTCCCACTCTGAAGATGTCTGTGTACCTTCCCTCCCCAGAAGTTGTCTGTCTACCTGCCCCCTCAGAAAATGTCAGTCTACCTACCCCCCCTTAAAAGATATCTGTCTACCTATAACACCTCTTGGAAAATATCTCTCTCAGAAGATGTCTGTCTACCTACCACCCCCCCCCCCCAGAAGTAGTATATCTATCTACCATACCCTTGAAACATGTCTGTCTACCTACACCCCCCATCCCCAGTCAGCAGACATCTGTCTATCACCTTCATAAGTTGTCTACCTACAGCCCCTCGGAAGATGTCTGTCTAATACACCACCCTCAGAAGATGTCTGTCCTACCACTCTCGAAAATGTTAGTCTACCTACACCCCAGATAATGAATGTCTACGAACCCCACCTCGGAAGATGTTTGTCTACCTACCCCATGGGAGATGTGTTTACCTACCACCACTCGTAGTATGTGTGTCTATCTACCCCCATGGGAAAATATTGGTCGACTTACCGCCCTGGAAGATGTATGCCTACTTACCCAACACCCTCGGAAGATGTCTGTCTACCTAGCTCCCCCCCACGAAGATATATGCCTTCATACCCACTTCCCTGGAAGATGTCTGTCGATATACCCAAATGCTGAAAACATCTGCCTACCTACCCCACCTCAGAAGATGTATCTCTAACTACACTCATTCGGAATATGGCTTTCTACCACCCCTGCCTCTAAAGATGTCTATCTACCTACCTCCCTCAGAACATGTCTGTCTACCAACATCCCCCACCTCCTAAGAAGTCTCTCTCACTACCCCTCCTTCGAAAGTGACACTCTACCTACCATCCTCAGGAGATGTCAGACTTCTTACTCCCCATACCTCAGAAGGTGTGTCTAACTATCCCCATGGACAATGTCTGTCTACATACCCCTAGCCTCAGAAAATACCTGTCTAACTACACCCCCTCAGATGATTTCTGTCTACCTACAACCCACTCTCGCATAATGTCTGTCTACCTACCACCCTCACTAATTGTATTTCTACCTACGCCACCTTAGAAGATGTCTGTCTACATATCCCTCATCCTCTGAAGCTGTATGTCTACGTACCTCTGCTCAGAAGAAGTCTGACTACTTAATACCCCATCAAAAGATGTTTGTCTACCCACCCCCCATCCTTTGAAGAAGAAGTCTGTCTACCAATCCCTCCTATCGGAAGATGTCTGTCTACCTGCCCCCCCCCCCCCCCCCAGTAGATGTTTGTCTATCTATCCCTCCTTGGAACATGTCTGTCTAACAATCCCCCCCCCCCCAGTTGTCTGTCTACCTATCCCCTTGAAGATGTCTGTGTACCTACCACCCACAAAATGTCTGTGTACCCATCTTCCCCTCAGAAAATGATAGTATACCTACCCCTGTATGTGAGATGTTTCACTACCTACCCCTCCCCCCCCCTTCGGGAAATGTCTATCTACCCAATCCACTCATGAAAGATGCTTATCTAACCACCTTGGAAGATGCCTTTCTACCCCAGCTCAGAAATTGTCTATCTACTCCCTCGTCAGAAGATGTCGGCCAACATACCGCCCCCTCAGAAAATGTCTATCTATCACCTTTGGAAGATGTATGTCTGTCTACCCCCTCAAAGATATATGTCTATCTGCCCAACTCGGAAAATGTCTGTCATCGTGCCCCACTTTGGAATATGTCTAACATCACCAAGCTCAGTAGATGTGTGTCTATGTGTCCTGCCCCCTCGGAAAATGTCTATATTTCCCACCCCCCTTGGAAGAAGTATGTTTACCAACCCTCCATCAGGAGAATTCTGTCAAACTACCCCCAGCAAGGTCTCTGTCTACCTACCCCCCCCCCCCCCCCCCACATTGAATATATCTGTCTACCCAACCCATCCTTGGAAGATGATTGGCTACCTACCCTATGGAAGATGTCAGGCAATCTGCCCCCTCACATAGGAAGATGCCTACCTCCCCTTTGGAAGTTGTCTACTTTCCACCACTCAGAAGATGTCTAACTAACCCCCCTCCCAATACATATGTCTATCAAATCCACACAAATGATGTCTGTTTACCTACTCCCATAAGATGTCTATCATCCCCTTCAAAAGGTATCTTCCTATATACCCCCTCCCCTTGGAAGATGCCTGTCTACATACGCAAACTAAGATGAAGTCTGCCAACCTACTACCGCACAGAAGATGTCTGTCTATCTACCACCCTTGGAATATCTATGTCTTTCTACCCCCGGAAGATGTCTGTCAGTCTGCCCAACTTGGAAAATGTCTGTCTACATGCCCTCCTTCGTAAGATTTCTATGATTCCCAGCCTCAGAAGAATTGTGTCTATCTGTCCTGCACCAACAGTAGATGTTTGTGTACCTACACCCCTTCAGAAGAAGTCTGTTTACCAACCCCCCATCAGGAGATGTCTCTCAAACTACCCACCAAGGATGTCTCTGTCTATCTACCCCCCTTTGGAAGATATTTGTCTACCTATAACACAACTCGGAAAATGTCTGTCTACCTACCCCTCAGAAGATGTCTGTTTATCCACACCTCCACAGATAATGTCTATCTACCTACCCCCCCATCCTCTGAGGATGTCTGTCTACCTACCCCCTCGGAAGATGTCTGCCTACCTACCGCCCCCCCCCCCCCCCCGGTTGGAAGATGTTGGTCTGCTTACCCCTCTAGAAGATGTCTGTCTAAGTACACCCCTCAGAAGTTGGCTGTATACCAACCCACCAATGGGAGATGTCTGTCTACCTACCCCCCTCGGAAGGTGCCTTTCTGCCTACCCCCTCAGAAGATTGTCTACCTACAAACACTCAGAAAATGTATGTGTACCAACCCCCCCTTGGAAGAAGTCTGTCTAATTATTCCCCACCCCTTGGTAATTTCTGTCTACATATCACTCCCTTGCAAGATGTCTGTCTACCTGCTCCCTCTCGAAAGATATCTGTTTACCTACATCTACTGTGGGGAGGTAGGAAGACACACATCTTCTGCGAGGGGTAGGTAGACAGACATATTCCGAAGCAGGGTATGTGGTCAGACATCTTCTGAGGGGTGGTAGGTAGACAGACATCTTCCAAGGGGGGGAGGGAGTAGACATCTTCTGTGGTGATAATGGTAGACAAACAATTCTGAGGAGGGGTAGATAGACAGACATCTTCTGAGGGGTTGTTTCTTAGACAGACGTCTTCTAGGAGGGAGCTTGGTAGACAGACATTTTCCAAGGGGGTAGACATTTTTCGATTGGGGCCAGATAGGTAAACAGATATCCTTCGAGAGAGAGGGTAGACATTTTCCGGGGGGGGGGGGGGGGGTAGATATTTTCGAGAAGTAGATTGACATCTTCTGGGAGGGGGGGAGATAGTATTCTTCCATGGGGGGAGGTGAGTAGTCAGACATCTTCAAAGGGGGAGGAGGGGTAGACAGACATCTTCCAAGAAAGGTCGGTAAGTAGACAGACATCTTCTGTGGGGAGTTATGGTATGTACACTTACATCCTCCGATGGGTTCGTGTAATAAACAGGCATCTTCCATGAAGGGGGAATAGAGCTCCTCGAAGATGGGGTGTAGATATCTTTAGCGTGGAGGGTAGATATACATCTTCCGAGAGGGGGTTAGATAGATTTCTTCCATAGTGGGGGATAGATAGACTTGTCCCGAGTTTGTGAGGAAGACAGACATACAGACATCTTCCTAGAATTTGGAGGTAGACAGACATCATCAGAATGGGCGGTAGACACATTCCAAGTGTAGCGAGGCTGTAGAAATCTTTTGAGTGTAGGATAAACGTCGTCTGAGGGGCTAGATGGAAATCTTCAAAGGGGTGGGGTGGTAGACAGACATATTCCGAGAGGACGGGGTTGGTAGACAGGCATCTTTCATGAGGTAGGTTATAGACATCCTCCTGGGGGATATACATCTTCTGAGGTGGGAATAGGTATCTTCCAGAGGGTGTAGATAGACGTCATCTGAGGGTGGGGTAGATAGACATCTTCCGAGCTGTTAGTTGATTGTCACCTTCCGAGTGGAGGGATACATAGATATTTTCCGCATGGGCTGGGTAGATTGACATCTTCCGAAGGGGGGTAGATATCTTCCAAGGGGGTAGAGAGACAGCTTCCAAGGGGGGTAGATAGACATTTTCCGAGATTGGGGATAGATACACGCCTTCTGAAGGGTGTAGATAGACCTGTTCCGAGGAGGGAGATTGGCATTTTTGGAGGGAATGGATAGATAATCTTATGAGGTGGGTGTGGGTAGGCATCAACTGAAGGGGGGAGATCGGCATCTTCCGATGTGGAAGGGGTTAGGTAAGCATTTTTAGAGGGAGGGATATCTTCCTAGGGGTTTAGATAGGCATCTTCCAAGGGGATGTAGAAAGACATCTCAGAGAGGGGGTAGACAAAATCTTACGAGAGGGGGTAGGTAGACAGGCATCTTTAATTGGGAGAGTAGGTAAGCAGACATATTTTGAGTGGGGTTGGTAAACTGACATCTTCCAAAGGGGCAAGGTAGACAGACAGTTTCTGAGGGTGGGGCATAGGTAGACTGACACTTTCCGAGGTGTGGTAAGTAGAATTACATCTTCTGAGGTGATGGGGTAGGTAGACAGACATTTTTCGAAGGGGTGTAGGTATACAAAAAAAATGGCTCAAATGGCTCTGAGCATTATAGGACTCAACTGCTGTGGTCATCAGTCCCCTAGAACTTAGAACTACTTAAACCTATCTAACCTAAGGACATCACACACATCCATGCCCGAGGCAACACGCGATCTAGTGTCCGTAGCAGTCGCACGGTTTCGGACTGCGCACCTAGAACCGCAAGACCAACGCGGCCGGCTGTAGGTATACAGACATATACCTAGGGGGGAAGGTAGACGGATATGTCCCGAGTGGGGGTAGGTAGACAGCCATCTTCTAGGTGAGTATGTACACAGACATCATCCGAGGGGGTTAGAAGGACAGACACTTTCCATGTGAGGGTTGGTAGATATACATCATCTGATGGGGAAGAGACATCTTTCGAGGGGAGGGTACATAGACAGTCATCTTCAGAGAGGAGGTAGTCATCCTCCGAGAGGGAGATAGTCATCCTCCGAGAGGGGGAGTAGATGTCTTCCGAGATGTGAGGTAGTTGTACATCATCCACTGGTCTTAGGTAGGCAGACATCTTCTGAGGGAGGGTATGTAGACAGACATCTTCTGAAGGGGATAACATCGACAGTCATCTTCTGATGGGGGTGGGTAGGTAGACAGACATCTTCCGAGTGGTGGTAGGTATGGAGACATCTTCTGAGGCTGGGTTCAGTAGACAGACATCTTCCAAGGTGCGGGGGGGGGGGGGGGGGGGGGGTGTTGGAAGACAGACATCTTCCAAGGGGTAGGAAGCACCTTCTAAAGGATGTAGTTTGGTAGACAGACATCCTCCGAGAGGGGGTGTAGACATTCTCAGATGGGGAGTGTATATCTTCTGAGAGGAGTGGTAGTTTGACATCTTCCGAGAGGGGGGAGATACTTTTCTTCCATGGTGGCAATAGATAGATATCTTTCGAGAGGAGGTACATAGATAGACATCTTCAAATGTGTGGTGAATGTAGAGAGACAACTTTCGAGAAGTTGGGTAGGTATACAGACACCCTCAGAGGGGGTGGGTAGGGAGACAGGCATCTTCCGAGATAGGGATAAGATAGACACAAATCATTCGAGTTGGGGTAGGTAAATATACAGCTTCTGAGGGGTTCAGGTAGACATTCATATTATGAGGGGTTGTGGGTGTAGGTAGACAGAAACCATCTGCGGAGGGGTATTTAGGCAGATAACGTCTGAGAGGGGGTTAGGTAGACTGACATCTTCTGAGGGGTTGTAGAGGGACAGATATTTTCCAAGTGGAAGGTTGGTAGACAGACATCTTCAGAGGTGGGGTGGGGTAGGTAGACAGACATCTTCCAATAGGGGGTTGGTTGGCAGACATCTTCTGTGAGGGGATGGTAGTAGACAGCCTTCTTCTGATGGGTGGGTGGGTAGACAGACATCTTCCACGATGGGGCATAGATAGAGAGACATTGTCCGAGGTAGGGTGACTATAAAAATTTTTCAAGAGAGGGGGTAGGTAGACAGACTTCTTCTGGGGGTTGTAGGTTGTAGGTTATAGGTTGGTGTAGAATGACATTTGCCAAGAGGGGATCGGTAGAGAGACATATTCCGATGGTGGTAAGTAGACACCATCTTCTGATGGGTGTAGGTAGACAGACATCTTCTGTGGGGGATGTGTAGGTAGACAGACATCTTCAGATGAGGGGGTAATTAGACAATCATCTTCTGGGGGGTAGATAGACAGACATATTCCGAGGTATGGGTTGGTAGACAATATTTTATGACTGGGGCTACGTAGAGAGACAAGGGCTGTAAGTAGGTAGACAGACCTCTTCTGTTGTGAGATTTGTAGGAAGGCAGACATCTTCTGAGGCAGAGGGGTTGGTAAATAGACATCTATTGTGGAAATGGTTAGGTAGGCAGACATCTTCCGGGTGAAATTTTGTAGACAGGCATCTTCCAAGGAGGGGTTAGGTAGACTGACACCTTCTGAAGCAGGGTAGGTAGATAGTCATCTTCGGAGGGGTGTTTGGTATACAGACATCTTCAGAAAGGGTGTAGGTATACAGACATATACCTAAGGGGGAGGTAGACAGACATCATGGGAGTAGACAGACAGGTGGGTAGGTACACAGACATCTTCCGAGGGGGATTAGCAGGACAGACATTTTCCATTTGAGGTTTGATAGACTTACATCATCTGGTGGAGGAGAGATACCTTTGGAGAGGAGGGTACGTTGACAGATATCTTCAGAGAGGGGGTAGACATCCTCCGAGAGGGAGGTAGTCATCCTCCAAGACAGGGGTAGATATCTTCCAAGAGGGGTGTAAATAAATATCTTCCAAGATGGGAGAATATGGACCTCTTCCATGGGTTTTAGGTAGGCACACATGTTCCGAGGGGTGGTATGTAGACATACACCTTCTGAGGGGAATAAGGTAGACAGTCATCATCTTATGGGGAATTGGGTAGGTAGACAGACATATTCCGAGGGGGGGGGGGGAGGGGTAAGTAAGAAGGAGACATATTCTGAGGGTGAGTTCAGTAGACAGACATCTTCTGAGGGGTATCCTTGGTAGACAGACATCTTTCAAGGGGGGGGGGAGACATCTTTCAAAGTATGCATTTTGGTAGACAGACCAAGAGGGGTGTAGACATTCTCTGATGTGGGAGTAGATATCTTCCGAGAGGAGTGGTAGTTTGACATCTTCTGAGAGGTGGGGTAGGTAGACAGTTATCCTCAGAGGTAGGGGTAGGGAGACAGACATCTCCCACAGGAGGGATGAAATCGAATCATTTGAAGGGGGGTAGATATGCATACATCTTCTGAGGGGCTTAGGTAGACATTCATGTTATGACGGGGGAGGGGGGTAGGTAGACAGATCATGTGGGGGGGGGGGTATGTAGAGAGATATCTTACAAGACGGGGGTTGGTAGGCCGACGTATTGTGAAGAGTTGTAGGAGGATAGACATCTTCCAAGGGGGGTAGGTAGACAGGTTTCTTCAGATGGCGGTTAGGTAGACAGTCGTCATCAGAGGGGTACAGGTAGACAGACATCCTCTAAGGGGGTTGGTAGACCGACATTTCCTGAGGGGGTGGGCACGTAGACAAACTTCTTCCAAGTGTGGGTGGGTATGTAGACAGACACCTTCTGAAAGGAATTGTAGGTGGACAGACATCCTTCGTGATAGAGGGTAGGTAGGCAGAAATATTCTGAAGGGAGGGTTGGAAAACATACATCTTCCAAGGGGAGGTGTAGGTAGTCATACATCTTCTGAGGGGTGGGTTTAGGTAGATAGAGATCTTTCCGAGGGAGGGCAGGTAAGTAGACAGACATATTCTCAGGTGGGGGGATGAGAGAGAGACATTTTCCGAGGGGGAGGGGTAGGTAAACAGACATCTTCCGACGGTTGGGTAGGTAGGCAGACATCTTCTGGGGTGGATAGCTAATCGGACATGTTTTGAGCGAGCTTAGGTAGACAGACATTTCCGATGGGGTGTGTAGGTAGACAGACATATTCCAAGGGCGGGGAGATGAGACAGACATTTTCTGATGTGGGGATAGGTAGACAGACATCTTCTGAGGGCGGTTTTAGGTAGACAGACATCTTCCAAGCGGGAGCTGTAGGTAGACAGACATCTTCAGAGGGCGATTGTAGGTTGATGGACATCTTTTGTGCTGGTAATGATAGATAAACAAATTCCAAGGGGTGATAGTTTAACAGACATCATCCCAGGGGGGCTGAGTAGATAGACAGACAGACATCATCCAACGTGAGTAGTCAGACATATTCCAGGGGGAGTAGACATCCTCCAAGGGGGTAGACATCTTCGAATGGTGGTGAGGGTAGGTAGACAGACATCGCCTGAAGGGCTGGAAGACACCTTCTGAAGTTTGGGGGTCTCTAGACATCTTCCGAGACAGGGGTAAACAACTTCGGAGCGGGGGGCTGAATGGGGGTTGGATAGGTAGACAGACATATTCCGAGAGGGCAGGTAGGTAGATAGACATCTGCTTAGCGAGGGGGAGGGGGGGGGGGGGGTTGAGAGGCATCTTCAGGGTGATAGACGTCTTACGACGTGCGGAGAAAGTTTTTCTGGGAGATGTAGATAGACATCTTCAGAGGGTGAGGTAGGTGGACAAACATCTTCCTTAGGGGGGTGAGGTAGGCAGACATCTGCCGACGGTATTAAGTAGGTAGACGTCTTACATGGGGCAGGTAGACAGACATCTCCTGTGGGTGGTTATGTAGACTGACATTTTCTGAGGAGGCAAGTTGGTAGAATGACATATTTGGTGGTGGGGCGATGAAAGACAGACAGTTTTCGATGAGGGAGAGGTAGAATGACATCTTCCGATGTGGGAGGTGTAGGTAGATATCTTCCGAGAGGGGTAGGCACACAGACATCTCCCGAGGGGTGGGGTAGGTAGACATACATATTCCGAGGGGAGTGGTAGGTAGTCATACATATTCTGAGGGAGGGGGGGGGGGGGGTTAGGTAGACAGACATCTTCCAAGGGTGTGGGTAGGTACACAGACATCATCTGAGGGGGTGAGGCGGTAGGTGCAGGTTGACATAGATCTTCCAAGGAGGGGTAGGTAGACAGATATCTTCTGAGTGGAGGTAGCTAAGCAGATATCTTCTGAGGGGGATAGATAGGCATTTTTCGAGGGTGGGCTGGATAGGCACCTTCTCAGGCCGGGGGGGGGGGGGGGGGGGCAGATCATCATGGGTGTGACGTCACATGAGCTGCACTGCTGTTGAAATAGCTTGTTAATGTTTTATAAATTTTAGACTTCATTTACGTATTTTAAAGTTTGTTTGTGTTATTATTTTTGCCGTAAAAGCAACTTATTAGTGGATATTCATTTATCTCCGTCTTTCTTCCTGTTGTATTGACTCGAGTGGTCTATTATTTGTGAGTGTGCTTTCGTGGTTCGTCTAAGCCTCGCGCCTCATCAGTTTGTTTACATTCTGCGGCGTGCACTGCATCTATAGCGGTTATAAGCTAAGTACTGACGAACTTGTTTGTGCTCTGTTATACAGTTATTAAATTGAATGGATTGCAGTGGTGTTGCTTGCCGTTTGTGGCGAAGTACTGACTTAATAAACTTTTGTAATCGTTTGCTCGCTGTGTTTTATAGAGTTTTCAGTAAATTTCGTGCTTTAATTTTGAACTGGCGTTTAGTTTTAATTTTTTGGTTTTAGCTAATAATTTTGTGAAGTTTTGCTGGTATTGGTATCGGCTGTGTTGTAGTAGTATTAATACAAGTAGCTGCTTTCTTAGTAGGCAGAGAATTTCGAGACCATACTTGTTAGCTGCTTTTGTAACTGAACTTTGGTAACGTAGATGTATAGTTTTTTTTAGTAACTGTAAAATTTTATCATGAGTGAGAAGTGTGGGCTCTGTCGTAGGTTTGTGAGTAGTGGATTACGCTGTGGGATTTGTTCAAAGTATTTTAATTGGGGGGAATGCAGTGGGGAAGCCAGTGGTAGTTTTAGGGTGATCCTGTCCTGGGAATGTAGAATCTGTAGTAGAAACAAGTTAATAGAGGAGCAGGAGTGTAAGATCTGTGCCCTTCAGGTGCAGTTACAATGCGCAAAGAAGGAACTAGATAAGTTGAGGAGGGTGAAGGGTGCTGGGGAATGGGAACTGGCAGTTGGCAAGAAGATAGCTAGGAAAAGGAGGTAGTCAGACAGTTTTACTTTGCATACATGCAATAGATACGACAAACTGTCAGAGTTGAGCGGAGAGGAGCCTCGTGAAGCTGCATATGTAGGTAACTTGCAGCAGTCCTCAGCAATTAGGAGGCCTAGGTTCTGCTGCTAGGTAGTTCCCATGGTAGAGGTGTGGGCCAGCATTTGCTGGAAGTTTTGTGGAGTGAGTACCAGGTCACAAGCATTGTGAAGCCTAGTGCAAGGTTGGCTCCGGTGGCTGAAAGCGTAGGGGAGGTATGTAAGAATTTTACAGAGGAGGATCAGGTAGTGATAGTAAATGGAGCTGGGAGCAGTCGCAATAGGGACAGGGGGTATGATGTCAGTGGTGACTTGGTTAAGATAGCTACTCAAACTGGTGGCACTAATGTGCTTTTCGTGAAACTGTTTCAGCATCATGATCGGCCACACCTTAATGCTGCTGTTAGGCGCGTTAATGTGGGGCTGGGGGGTGCACTGATGGCAGAGGGCATGGATCACATGTCAGTGGTACCAGTTGGGTCTATCAGTAGATTGGGTTTCACTAGGCATGGCCTGCACCTCAATAGGTATGCGAAGGGGAGGCTACCTAAGCTTATAGGTGACACAGTAGTGGGTGATGGTGGCGGTAGTTGTGTCACTCATGGAAAAATTCCTGTAGTGGTTGGTGTTAGAGCTGCACCTTTTTAATACTGAAGTCAGCTGATAGGTATACCTGCTTAAAGGAAGTGTCTTTAAGGGCTCTCCTTCAGAGGATGTAATGTTTCCAAGTAGAGAAGGAATTAGCATATTTCATCAAAATATAAGAGTTATTAGAGATAAAGTTAGTGAACTGCTAATAGATGTTAACGCTGAAATTATTGGCACATCAGAGCACCACTTCAATAAATTGATAATTTATAGGCTTGCTTTACCAGGCTACAAATTAGCTGGCTGTTTCTCAAGGAGTTCCTTGCGGGGTGGGGAAGTGTCTCTGTACATAAAAAACCGTATGTTATTTGAGTCCATAGACTTGTCGCGACACTGCACTGAACAGATATTTGAAAGTTGTGCAGCATTTGTTGAATTTAGTGCAGTTAAACTTCTAATTGCTGTTGTTTATAGGGCCTCTAACCCCAACTTCAGAGCATTTTTGCTTAAGCTAGAGAGGGTCCTTGATTCACTTTGTAGGAAGTACCAGAAAGTAGTTATATGTGGGGACTTCAATATTAATTTTGTATATGATTGTTCAAGAAAAAGGGGGGTTGGGTTGTTTGGGGAAGGAGACCAGACAGCGAGGTCATTGGTCTCTTCGTATTAGGGAAGGATGGGGAAGGAAGTCGTCCATGCCCTTTGAGAGGAACTAACCCGGCATTTGCCTGAAGTGATTTAGGGAAATCACGGAAAACCTAAATCAGGATGGCTGAACGCGGGACTGAACCGTCGTCCTCCCGGATGTGGGTCCAGTGTCTTAACCACTGCGCCACCTCGCTCGGTCCCAAGAAAAATGATGTTGGTAGATCTCCTAAATTCATATGATCTGATGCAAACTGTGTTTTTTTCCAACTAGGTTGCAGGGGAACTGTAGCACAGTCATAGACCATATTTTTATTCGTTCTTCATTACTAGATGGGCATTCTGTTAGTAAAAGAGTGAATGGCCTTTCAGACCATAATGCACAAATTTTAACACTAAAAGGTTTTTGTACTCCAACCAATGTCATGTTTAGTTACATAGAACGTAGGAAAGTCAATCCAACAGCAATAGAGAGTTTTTTAAAACTTGTCAACGAACAAGAGTGGCAAGATGTTTATATTGCCAATAATACAGATGATAAATGCAATGCTTTCCATAACACATTTCTCATGCTCTTTGAGAGTTGTTTTCCATTAGAACATTCTAAATGGGGTACTAGCAGTAATGGACAGCCCGGTTGGCTGACTAGTAGGATAAGGATATCATGTAGAACATGGCGGGAATTACATCAAAATGTTAGAAGTAGTCACAATCACGCTACCATAGCCCCTTACAAACAGGATTATAAGGTGCCTAAAAATGTTATTAGCAAGGCAAAAAGTATGCAAATAGAATAGCTTATTCACAGGATAAAATTAAAGACATATGGTTAGTTGTGAAGGGAGTGTCTGGTCATCAGCACAAGGTCTATGATATAAAGTTAGTTCTGAGTAATAATATTTTCGTTAGTGATAAATCAGATATATGTACGGTATTTAACAATCACTTTCTGAGCATTGCTGGCAAGCTAAATAAAAATTTAGTTTCAACAGGAAATCATACAAATTTCTTAGCAAATACCTTTCTGAGATTGATGTCTGAAATACTCCTCTGTTATAGAGACAAGAGGGAGATTGAGTCAATAATTAAATCACTGAATACTAAGGACTCTCATGGTTATGATGGAGTGTCTTGCAGAATATTAAAGTACTGTGCTGCACATGTTAGCCCTGTATTCAGCCATATTTGTAATTTTTCCTTTAGGAATGGTCAGTTTCCTGAGCGATTAAAGTACTCAGCAGTAAAGCCGCTTTATGAAAAGGGAGAAAGGTATCATGTAGAAAATTTTATACCTATTTCTATGCCATCAGTGTTTGCAAAAGTTACCGAAAAGGCTGTGCATGTAAGGTTACTTGATCATTTTATATCACACAATTTGCTATCAAATGCGCAGTTCGGTTTTAGAAGTAGTTTGACAACTGAAAATGCTATATTCTCTTTTCTCTGTGAATTACTGGATGGGCTAAACAAAAAGGTAGAGAGAACCTTACGAGGGGAGGTAAGCAGACAGACATCTTCCAAGTGTAGGGTAGGTAGACAGACATCTTCCCACGGGGGGTAGGTAGACAGACATGTTCCGAGTGGTGGGTTGGCAGACATACATCTTCATAGAGAGTGAGTATGTAGACAGATATCTTCCAAGTGGGGTAGGTAGACAGACATCTTCCAAGGGTGCGGGTAGGTAGACGGACATCTTCAGATGGGAGGTAGGTAGACAGATATCCTCTGAAGGGGGTAGGTAGACAGACATCTTCCGAGGGTAGGTAGACATCTTCCGAGTGGTGGTAGACATCTTCCGAGGGGGTTAGACACCTTCTGAGAGGGTGGTAGATAGACATATTCCGAGAGGGGGGAGACATCTTCCGAATAGGTGGGTGGGTAAACAGACATCTCTGGAAAATGGGAGATCGACAGACATCTTCTGATGGGGGGGGAGGTAGAGTGACATATTCCATGGAGGGGAGTAGGTAGACAAATGTCTTCCAATGGGTGGGGTAGGTAGAGAGAGATCTTCCAAGGGGTGGTAGGTAGGCTGACCTAATACGAGGGTAGCGGTAGCGGAAGAGCGATAGGTAGACAGAAATCTTCTGTGCGGGAGGGGAGAGGGGACGGGGAAGTAGACAGATGAGTTCCCAGGTCCTCAATCAATTTCAAGACACCAAAACTGGCCAATAATTGAAATTCCGTAACCGAAACTTGTCTTGTACTACTTCTTACTAGTCAATTGCAAACAACTTAGAAGCTTCTATTTTGTTCCTTGTGTTACCACTGGATACCTCAGCACGCGACATTGGTTTCCAGACCATAAATGTAAACGTTTCCAAGAGAAAAGATACCTATGTGACTATCTAGCAATACGTCATAAGGCAAGTGACGCAAACGGGTGGTCTTCTAAAGTTTTTTAATACATATTAAAACTTTTCACATTTTTTCGTTTAACGTGGCTTCCTGACCTCGGCTCATGCAAAAGCGTAGGGTCCTCGGTCACATGCAAGGCAATAAAAGCCGGCCAATAATTCATCAATCAATAACAAAAATCTCACTTATACTACTTCTTACTGGCTGATTGCATCAACTAAGAAGCTCCTATTTTGTTGCTTGTAGTGTAACCCCACACCGCAGCAAGCGAAATAAGTTTTCAGACGATAAATGTAAACGTTTCAGAGAGAATAGGGGCCAATGTGACGATATGGCTTTACGTCGATTCGATAGCAAAAGGCGAAACCGGGTGGATTTCTCAAGTTTTACGATATATGAACACTTTTCACATTCTTCCGTGCACCGTGGCGTCCAGACGTCGTTTCATGCCAAATCGCAAGGTATTAGCTCATGATCAAGGCACCAAAGCCGGCAAATAAGTCAATAAATGATAACTAAAACTTAAACTGTACTGCTTCTTACTGGCCGATTACATCGATTTAGAAGCTTCTGTGTTCTACTGTGGTGTTTTAGTGTCTCCACATACCGCAGCACGCCACACAAGTTTGCAGACGATAAATGTAACCGTTTGAGAGAGAAAAGCGGCCAATGTGACGATCTGGCATTCCATCGATACGATTGCAAATGACGAAAACGGTGCGATTTCTCAGGTTTTTACTACATATGGACACTTTTCACATTCTCTCGACTAACGTGGCTGGCAGTCGTTGTTTCATGCTAAATCTTAAGGTTGTCGGTCATTGCCAAGACACTAAAGCCTTCTAATTAGTCATTAATCGATAACTAAAACTTGAATTGTACTGCTTCTTACTGGCCGATTACATAGAATTAGAAGCTTCATCTGGGTTCTACTGTGGTGCTTTTAGTGTCTCCGAATACCGCAGCACGCCACAAAATGTTGAAGACCATAAATGTAGAAGTTTAAGGGAGAAAAGCGTCCAATGATCGATCTTCCATTACGTACATACGATAGCAGATGACGAAAATGGTGCGATCTATCACGTTTTACTACATATGGACACTCTTCACATTCTCTCGTGCAACGTGTCTGCCATATTTCGTTTCATGCAAAATCTTAAGGTCGTCCGTCCAGTCCAAGGCACAAATGCCAGCTAATAAGTAAATAATCGATAACTAAAAGTTGAACTGTACTCCTTCTTACTGGCCGATTACATCAACTTAGAAGTTTCTTCTGTGTTCTACTGCGGTGCTTTTAATGTCTGCGCATACCGCAGTACGCGACATAACTTTGCCGACGTTAAATGTAACCGTTTGAGAGAGAAACGCGGCCAAAGTGACGATGTGGCATTACGTCGATAAGATAGCAAATGACGAAAACGGTGCGATTTCCCAGGTTCTTACTACATATGTACACTTTTCACATTGTCTCCTGTAACGTGGCTGCCAGTCGTTGTTTCATTCAAAATCTTAAGGTCGTCGGTCATCTCCAATGCACCAAAGCCAGCTAATTATTCAATAATCGATAGCTAAAACTTGAATTGTACTGCTTCTTACTGGACGATTACATCAACTTAGAAACTTCTTCTATGTTCGACTGGGGTGCTTTTAGTGTCTCCGCATACCGCAGCACGCGACATAGCTTTGCACACAATAAATGAAACCGTCTCAGAGAGAGGAGCGGCCAATGTGACGATGTGGCATTAAGTCTATTCGATAGCAAATGACGAAAACGGGAGGATTTCTCCGGTTTTTACTACATAGGAACACTTTTCACATTCTCAGGTGCAACGTGGCTGCTCCACCTCCCTTCATGCAAAATCGTACGGTCCTAGCTCACGTCCAAGGCACGAAAGCATGCTAAAAAATCAATAATCGATAACTACAACTTAAATTGTACTGCTTCTTACTGGCTATTACATCAATTTAGAAACTTCTTCTGTGTTCTACTGCGTTGCTTTTAGTGTCTCCGCTTTCCGCAGCACGCCACATAAGTTTGCAGACGGTAAATGTAACCGTTTGAGAGAGAAAAGCTGCCAATGTGACGATCTGGCATTACGTCGATACGAAAGCAAATGACGATAACGGTGCGATTTCTCAGGTTTTTACTACATATGGACACGTTTCACATTCCCTCGTGCAACGAGGCTGCCAGTCGTTGTTGGTTGCAAAATCTTAAGGTCCTCAGTCAAGTCCAAAACATCCAAAGCCAGCTGATAAGTCAATAATCGATAACTAAAACTTGAATTGTACTGCTTCCTACTGGCTATTACATCAACTTACAAGCTTCTTCTGGGTTCTACTATGGTGCTTTTAGTGTCTCCGCATGCCGCAGCACGCGACATAGCTTTGCCCACGATAAATGTAATCGTTTGAGAGAGAGGAGCGGCCAATGTGACGATCTCCCATTACGTCGATACGATAGCAAATGACGAAAACGGGCGGATTTCTCAGGTTTTTACTACTATTGAACCCTTTTCACTTTCTCTCGTGTAACGTGGTTGCCAGTCGTTGTTTCATAAAAAATCATAAGGTCGTCGGTCATGTCCAAGGCATCAAAGCTACCTAATAAGTCAATAATCGATAACTAAAACTTGAATTGTACTGCGTCTTACTGTCCGATAAGATCAACTTAGAAGCTTCTTGTGTGTTCTACTGTGGTGCTTTTAGTGTCTCCGCATTCCGCAGCACGCCACATAAGTTTGCAGACGACAAATATTTCGTTTTGAGAGGAAAAAGCGATCAATATGACGATCTCGCATTATGTCGATACGATAGCAAATGACGAAAACCGCGCGATTTCTCAGGTTTTTACCACATATGGACACGTTTCACATTCTCTCCAGCTACTTGGCTGCCATTCGTTGTTTATGCGAAATCTTAAGGCCGTCGGTCATGTCCAAGGCACCAAAGCCACGTAATAAGTCAATATTCGATAACTGAAACTTGAATTGTACTGTTTCTTACTGTCCGATAACATCAACTTAGAAGCTTCTTCATTGTTCTACTGTGGTGCTTTTAGTGTCTTCGCATTCCGCAGCACGCTACATAAGTTTGCAGACGATAAATGTATCCTTTTGAGAGAGAAAAGCGGCCAATTTGACGATCTCGCATTACGTCGATACGATAGGAAATGAAAGAAATGGTGCGATTTCTAACTTTTTTACTACTTATAGACGCTTTTCACATTCTCTCGTGTAACGTGGCCACCTGACGTTGTTTCACACAAAATCTTAAGGTCGTCGGTCATGTCCAAGGCACTAAAGCCACCTAGTAAGTCAATAATCGATAACTGGAACTTGAATTGTACTGCGTCTTACTGTCCGATAACATCAACTTAGAAGCTTCTTGTGTGTTCTACTGCGGTGTTTTTAGTGTCTCCGCATACCGCAGCACCCCACATAGGTTTGCAGACGATAAATTTAACCGTTTTAGAGTGAAAAGTTTCCAATGTGACGATCTGGCATTCCGACGGTAGGATAGCAAATGACAAAAACGGTGCTATATCTCACGTTTTTACTACTTATGGACACTTCTCACATTCTCTCGTATAACGTGCCTGCCAGCCGTTGTTACATGCAAAATCGTACGGTGCTCGGTCATGTTCAAGACACACAAGCCGGCTAATAAGTCAAAAATCGATAACTAAAACATTAATTGTACTGCTTCTTACTGGCTGATACATCAACTTAGAAGTTTCTTCTGTGTTCCACCGCTGTGCTTTTAGTGTCTCCGCATTCCGCAGCACGCCACATAATTTTGCAGACGATAAATGTAACCGTTTGAGAGAGAAAAGCTTCAAATATGACGATCTGCATTCCGTCGATACGATAGCAAATGACGAAACCGGAGGGATTTCACAGATTTTTACTACATATGGATACTTTTCACATGATAACGTGTAATGTGGCTGCCAGCCGTTGTTTCATGCGAAATCTTAAGGCCGTCGGTCATGTCCAAGGCACCAAAGCCACCTAATAAGTCAATAATCTATAACTGAAACTTGAATTGTACTGCTTCTTACTGGCCGATTACATCAATTTAGAAGCTTCTTCTGTGTTCTACTATGGTACACTCCTGGAAATGGAAAAAAGAACACATTGACACCGGTGTGTCAGACCCACCATACTTGCTCCGGACACAGCGAGAGGGCTGTACAAGCAATGATCAGACGCACGGCACAGCGGACACACCAGGAAACGCGGTGTTGGCCGTCGAATGGCGCTAGCTGCGTAGCATTTGTGCACCGCCGCCGTCAGTGTCAGCCAGTTTGCCGTATCATACGGAGCTCCAGCGCAGTCTTTAACACTGGTAGCATGCCGCGACAGCGTGGACGTGAACCGTATGTGCAGTTGACGGACTTTGAGCGAGGGCGTATAGTGGGCATGCGGGAGGCCGGGTGGACGGACCGCCGAATTGCTCAACACGTGGGGCGTGAGGTCTCCACAGTACATCGATGTTGTTGTCGCCAGTGGTCGGCGGAAGGTGCACGTGCTCGTCGACCTGGGACCGGACCACAGCGACGCACGGATGCACGCCAAGACCGTAGGATCCTACGCAGTGCCGTAGGGGACCGCACCGCCACTTCCCAGCAAATTAGGGACACTGTTGCTCCTGGGGTATCGGCGAGGACCATTCGCAACCGTCTCCATGAAGCTGGGCTACGGTCCCGCACACCGTTAGGCCGTCTTCCGCTCACGCCCCAACATCGTGCAACCCGCCTCCAGTGGTGTCGCGACTGGCGTGAATGGAGGGACGAATGGAGACGTGTCGTCTTCAGCGATGAGAGTCGCTTCTGCCTTGGTGCCAGTGATGGTCGTATGCGTGTTTGGCGCCGTGCAGGTGAGCGCCACAATCAGGACTGCATACGACCGAGGCACACAGGGCCAACACCAGGCATCATGGTGTGGGGAGCGATCTCCTACACTGGCTGTACACCTCTGGTGATCGTCGAGGGGACACTGAATAGTGCACTGTACAGCCAAACCGTCATCAAACCCATTGTTCTACCATTCCTAGACCGGCAAGGGAACTTGCTGTTCCAACTGGACAATGCACGTCCGCATGTATCCCGTGCCTCCCAACGTGCTCTAGAAGGTGAAAGTCAACTACCCTGGCCAGTAAGATCTCCGGATCTGTCCCCCATTGAGCATGTTTGGGACTGGATGAAGCGTCGTCTCACGCGGTCTGCACGTCCAGCACGAAAGCTGGTCCAACTGAGGCGCCAGGTCGAAATGGCATGGCAAGCCGTTCCACAGGACTACATCCAGCATCTCTACGATCGTCTCCATGGGAGAATAGCAGCCTGCATTGCTGCGAAAGGTGGATATACACTGTACTAGTGCCGACATTGTGGATGCTCTGTTGCCTGTATCTATGTGCCTGTGGTTCTGTCAGTGTGATCATGTGATGTATCTGACCCCAGGAATGTGTCAATAAAGTTTCCCCTTCCTGGGACAATGAATTCACGGTGTTCTTATTTCAATGTCCAGGAGTGTATTTTTTGTGTGTCCACCTACCAAAGCACGCCACATAAGTTTGCAGACTATATATGTAACCGTTTGAGAGAGAAAAAGCTTCCAATGTGTCGATCTGGCATTCCGTCGATACGACAGCAAATGACGAAAAGGTGCGATTTCTCAGGGTTTTACTACATATGAACACTTTTCACATTATCACGTGCAACGTGGCTACCAGTCGTTGTTTCATGCAAAATCTTAAGGTCGTCTGTCATGTCCAAGGCACCAAAGCGACCTAATAAGTCAATAATCGATAACTAAAACTTGAATTGTACTGCTTCTAACTGACCGATAACATCAACTTAGAAACTTTATAGTTTGTTCTACTGCAGTGCTTTTAGTGTCTCCGCATACCGCAGCACGCCACATACGTTTGCAGACGATATATGTAACCGTTTGAGAGAGAAAAGCTTCCAATATGACGATCTGCATTCCGTCAGTACGACAGCTAATGATCAAAACGGTGCAATTTCTCAGGTTTTTACTTTTTATGGACACTTTTCACATTCTCTCGTGTACCGTGGCTACCAGACTTTGTTTCATACAAAATTTTAATGTCGTCGGTCATATCCAAGGCGACAAAGCGACCTAATAAGTCAATAATCGATAACTAAAACTTGAAATGTACTGCTTCTTACTGTCCGATAACATCAACTTAGAAGTTTCTTCTGTGTTCTACTGCTGTCCTTTTAATATCTCCGCATTCCGCAGCACGCCACATAAGTTTGCAGACGATAAATGTAACCGTTTGAGAGAGAAAAGCGGCCAATGTGACGATCTTGCATTACTTCGATACGATAGCAAATGACGAAAACGGTGCGATTTCTCACTTTTTTTACTACTTATGGACGCTTTTCACATTCTCGCGTGTAACATGGCTGCCAGCCGTCGTTAGATACAAAATCCTATGGTCCTCGGTCATGTCCAAGGCACCAAAGCCGGCTAATGAGCCAACAATCGATAAGTAAAACTTGAATTGTATTGCTTCTTACTGTCCGATAACATCAACTTAGAAGCTTCTTGTGTGTTCTACTGTGTTGCTTTTAAAGTCTCCGCATACCGCAGCACGGATCATAAGTTTGCAGACGATGTAGGTAACCGTTTCAGAGAGAAATGAAAAATTCTGTGTCATATTGTTTAAAGCAGGTTGCTCTAAACGCCCAGTGGCTCTGATTCCCTTGATACATTTTAAACAAACTCGGAATGGGAAAGACCAAGTTCTGCTTATTCTTATAGTCTGGAAAGTTGATATACCTTAGGCAGTAAAATATGATGGTTAAAGATGTCCACTGAGTATTTCCATATACACTGAAATTAGCTTTGAACAACAAATTATTAATTGGCCACCTACTCATGACTCAATAGCTACTAAGATCTTTCACTGGTGAAGGAGGTGACGACGTTGTTACGTCCATTAGAGGCTTCAGTAGTTTGCTGAGGATGATGTGAGGTAATTGTGCCATGTGATTTTCTGTGGAGTTTCAGAGTAAGTTCTATACTGGTGCAGGACATTCATTCCTGCTGTTCTCATTCGAGGCAATCTTGGATTCTTGAATTTCAAGCTCCGGAAGATTAGAAACAGCAATACAACCTCTGTCTTCCTAGTTGTGCACTATTTCAAAGTACTGAGGTTGACAGTCTCTTCTCATTGTGCAGTACTTGTAGATTATTGTAAATAGATTATCTGTTATATTTAGAACAACTCATTCTAAACTTTCTAAAGAATGGGACTTTTCTGTCATGACCACTTTTTGTGTGAGGTGATAAATACCAGAAATTTGGTTGCATTTTGAGAAGCTAATGGTGACTGAGATTAGTGTCTGTGTAAATTAATGGATCTGCATTTTTCCCGAGGTCGGCGGTTTTCCGAAGTTCGGCGTTTTTCCCGAGGTCGGCGTTTTTCCCGAGGTCGTCGTTTTTCCCGAGGTCGTCGTTTTTCCTTAGGTCGACATTTTCCCCTGAGGTCGGCGTTTTTCCCCGAGGTCTGCGTTTTTCCCCGATGTCGGCGTTTTTCCCCCGAGGTCTGCGTTTTTCCCCTGAGGTCGGCGTTTTCTCACGAGGTCTGCGTTTTTGCCCCGAGGTCAGATCGGCGTTTTGTTTCCTGAGGTCTATAAATCTGTCGATATATTGAAAATAGAAAGTATTTTCATGTATATCGAACTATACTGATATGTCTTGTCATCTTTAAACATATATCCGACCACTAGATATCGTTATTCATCGAGTTAACGATATATTTCGATATATTTATTTATTTCGAGAATCGTTTTCTTAGAGGTCAGATTTATATTGAGACATCCATACATTTCAAACAATCGATTCATTTCTATATATCGATTTGTATCGAGGCTCCAATTTATACCGAGAAGTCGATTTATTTAGATATATCTGTCTATATCGAGTAGTCGTTGTATTTAGAGATATCGATTGACTTCGAAGAATCCATTTATGTCGAGATATCGATATATTTTGATATACCGACACAATATGGGTTGTCTATATATTTCGAGGTATCTATATCTTTCCATGTATAGGTGTACTTCAGATAGCGATTTATTTCGAGATATCGATATATTTCGAGATATCACTATAGCTCAAGCGAACCATAAATTTCTTGATACCGCTTTTTTTAGAGAATTTTTATATTTTGAGGTATCGATATATTTCGAGATATCGATGTTCCTGGAACACGAGCTATGTCGCTTCCTCGAATTACTACGAGGTATCGATACGTTTCGTTCGTCGAAATGCGCCTAGATGTCGATACATTTCGTTATTTCGAATCATTTCGATGTGTCGGTTGATTTGGATGTGTCGATTTACTTCGAGGTTTCGATTTATCTCCGGGTCTCGATTTATTTCGTGGTTTCGATTTATTTCGAGGTGGCGATTTATTTCGAGGTGTTGATTTATTTCGAGGTGTTGATTTATTTCGAGGTGTTGATTTATTTCGAGGTGTCGATGTATTTCGAGGTGACAATATATTTCGATATTACTTGTCGACTGCATCAGCTTAGAACTTATTTCGTACAGAGTGGTGCGACTGCATACCTCAGCACGCGACATTAATTGCCAGACGATAAATGTAAACGTTTCCGAGAGAAAAGCGTCCATTCTGACGATATCCCATTTCGTCGTTAGGAAAACAAATGTAGAAAACGTAAGGTTTTCTTCGCTTTTTACTACACATTAACACTCCTCGCATTTTCCCGTGTGGTGTGGCTACCGGACCTCGGTCGTGCAAAATCGCAAGGTCCTATGTCAACTACAAGGCAGCAAATAAGGCCTATAATTGAATTTTCAATATCTAAAACAAGACAGACACTGCTCCTTACTTGTCGACTCCATCAACTTAAGCTTCTATTTCGTACAGAGTGGTGCCACTGCATACCTCAGCAGGCGACATTGATTGCCAGACGATGAATGTAAACGTTTCCGAGAGAAAAGCGTCCGATGTGACGAACTGGCACTGCGTCAAACAAATGACGAAAACGTAAGGTTTTCTTCGGTTTTTCTGCCACTCAAAGTGGTGCCAAGTTTCACCCCACCCCCTCCGAACCCTCCCCAGTCGTGGCTATCAGCTGGTGTGATAGAAATGGACACAGGAAAGTAATAACGTTCCATGAAATCCGATTCAAGGGACGTTAAAGGGAAAATGTTCCAGGCGGTTTATTTCCATTAAGACATGCATACTGGGCATCTACAGTGCCACATCTGCCAGATCGTTTCTACTGTCAGCAGTGGAAAACAAAACTGCACTGAAGACGCCATAGTGAGAGACGGTTTTTGGTAGACGAAATAATAGGCAGCTTAAAACAGTGTGCCCGACCGAGACCCGAACTCGGGACCTTTGCCTTTCGTGGGCAAGTGCTCTACCATCTGAGCTACCGAAGCACGACTCATGCCTGGTACTCACAGCTTTAGTTCTGCCCGTATCTGTCTCCTACCTTCCAAACTTTACAGAAGCTCTCCTGCGAACCTTGCAGAACTAGCACTCCTGAAAGAAAGGATATTGCGGAGACATGGCTTAGCCACAGCCTGGGGGATGTTTCCAGAATGAGATCATCAGTCTGCAGTGGAGTGTGCGCTGATATGAAGCTTCCTCGCAGATTAAAACTGTGTGCCCGACTGAGACTCGAACTCGGGACCTTTGCCTTTCGCGGGCAAGTGCTCTACCATCTGAGCTACCGAAGCACTATTCACGCCCGGTACTCACAACTTTCTTTCAGGAGTGCTAGTTCTGCAAGGTTCGCAGGAGAGCTTCTGTAAAGTTTAGAAGGTAGGAGACGGATACTGGCAGAAGTAAATCTGTGAGTACCGGGCGTGAGTCGTGCTTCGGTAGCTCAGATGGTAGAGCACTTGCCCGCGAAAGGCGAAGGTCCCGAGTTCGAGTCTCGGTCGGGCACACAGTTTTAATCTGCCAGGAAGTTTCATATCAGCGCACACTCCGCTGCTTTACTTCTGCCAGTATCCGTCTCCTACCTTCCAAACTTTACAGAAGCTCTTCTGCGAAACATGCAGAACTAGCACTCCTGAAAGAAAGGATACTGTGGAGACATGGCTTAGCCACAGCCTAGGGGATGTTTCCAGAATGAGATTTTCACTCTGCAGCGGAGTGTGCGCTGATATGAAACTTCCTGGCAGATGTCCTTGCCCGTCAATCTTACCACGCAGAACTCCAGTGGGAATATCGGTTATCGCTGAAACAACTGGTTTCGGCTCACTTTAACCTAATTTTTAAAGCCCGTCACAATTCCAGTTCTTGTAATAACCGATTTTCAGCCTTTTATTTACATTATTTCCTCTAGTAAACGTAGGAATCAAACAAAGATTTAAAAAAATTTGACTTTCTCAGTTTCTTGATAAATGGAATCAACACGTTAAATTAAATACTTTTATGATGACCTGCAGCCGTCCAGAACGAAATTAGAATTATATTAATACCGTCAGCTGCTCACGGGTGTCGATATATATCAACGGGGACAGGTGACAATATGTGCCCCGTCTGGGACTAAAGCCCGGGATCTCCTGCTTACATGGCAGACGCTCTGTCCATCTTAGCCACCGAGGGCACAGACGATAGAGTGACTGCAGGGACTATCTCGCGCACGCCTCCCGCGAGACTCACATGCTCACCTTGTATGTCCACACACTACATTCGTAGTGTCCCACACCACCAGACTCATTACTCGTGGAAGACATTCTTACCAAGTCCCGTAACAGTTCGGGGAATACGTGTGCATCTTCACAGAAGAAGGTCATGGCTGGTATTGCCAGAACCATATACGTATATGGATATGGTGTCTGTTCTTTCGGACATAATTTAAATTAAATAGTCAAATAAAACTTTGTCCGCTGTTCGTTGCTTCTCTCAAAATATGGCGAGTGCTTCTGTACTACAGAAAACTGCCAGTATTCTCCTACTGATTTTAGTTTTTAGAAGCTCTGCTCAGAAATTATATTGTAATCGGTTATCACAACACTATGCGGACGTTACGTATAGTCCAGCGATAAAGGGTGAAAACTTTGGCTGGAGAACTCTCTTTTTCGTTTTAATTTCTCTGTTTTCAAGGGCTACAAGCAGATAACGGCATACTCCGTAGACACAGGCAGCAGATCAGGCACTTTCTATTTTTATCCCGAAAATTTTAACTTTTTTCTTTGTATGATGTCGCAAGTCGACCAAATCAACCATTGTGCTTCACTCGTACCGCATATCGTAAAATACTTCCAGATGGTGCCATTCTGTGTTACAACTGACGTTCGACAACAGCGAGAAACTGCGTCCAGTCTCGCGCACTGCTTGTATAACAGGAACAATATTGTCTCGGCAATGCTGGACAAATCCATTTGTTGCTCGTTTCTGTCAGCAGTGTTATTAAAGTAGCATACATCACTTTTCCCATTTTTTCTGTAATAACGCAGTATTTCAGAGCTACGAAAATCTTACGAATAAAAATTACTCGTCTTTTTTAAAAAAGGATTTCTTGAAAACTAAAAATTTTACTACGGCTGCTGTGGCTAATTGATATATCTGTTTTTACGTGGTTATCAGGAAAAAATAAAAAGATGCTTGTTATAACCGAGAGCAAACAAATACCGAAAGACATCGTTTATTCAGAACTAAAATACCCATATTGTTTTAACTGATCGGTTTTTCTATCTCTAAACTGCAGTGTCGCCATAGAAAAGTGTGTCGTTCCATCATTGTCCATAGCAACTTTGAGATATGTAAGTGTTTATGCGCAATATCGACAAATGGAAACACGAAGAGGTAATAAGCACCTGAGCGATTGAATTTATTTCACGGTCAGAAAAGTCGAGTGACAGACAAGACTAAATCAGTGTAATAGAAATTATATGGAAAGCTGTGTAAAGGAAAATTTCCAGTTCTTTCGTGGATTCCAAAATTGAAGCAAATTTCGCGACATTAAGGTGACATAGTCTTATACGGATAGTATTCCATGACTAACGTAATTGGCCCACATACTGTACTGATATACGGATAATATTACACGACTAACGTAATTTACCTGAAATAATTTACAAACATGTTACTATAACATTCGCTACTACTCATTGCGCTAATTCACCTTCAGCCATTAAGCGCAAGCGCAGATCTCAGTTATGATACGTGCGCCATCCTAACATTTATCAAGTTAGTAACTCAACACAACTACAAACGATCATTGTGTGCTAAATAAACCTCATAAGAAGAACATGACGGGTTTGAATCATTCCCACCGCATAGGATGAAAAATTTAGGCTCGCACACAAGACCACTTGATAGCTAACCAGAAATTCAGATTAGTTGTAGCTTCGGTGACAATCGCGTTTTTTACATTTTCCCCGTAAACTAGATAATTATGAAACGTTAGCAACTACTCTAAAATATCTGCGGCAACGGCCTTGCCCCGGAGGTTGCATCGGTTCACGTGAGATCACCGAAGTTAAGTGCGTTGTCGGGCGTGGTCGGCACTTGGATGGGTGGTCATCCAGGCCGCCATGCGCTCTTGCCATATTTCGGGGTGCACTCAGCCTCGTGATGCCAATCGAGGAGCTACTCGACCGAATAGTAGCGGCTCCGGTCAAAGAAAACCACCATAACAACTGGGAGAGCAGTGTGCTGACCCCACGCCCCTCCTGTTCGCATCCTCCACGGATGATGACACAGCAGTCGGATGGTCCCGTCCCAGTAGGCCACTCGTGGCCTGAAGACGGAGTGCTTACAAAGCAACTACTCTCCAGTGCATGGCCGTATTACTGAGACCTTGATGCCTGGCATCAACAACAGATGGCAGCACACGAGGTTGGCTTACGCCTACTGCCGAATTTTGCGATCTGTCGTAAGCCTGCGTTAGCACGTGGGGCCTTCCGTCTTAAGTGCAAGCATATCCATTGCGTGTTCTGCCGCGCGACTTGAGTGGAATGTTTCATTATTTCTGAAATTTTATAGAAATGTTTTTTGTTGTCTATCCTCCCCATCGGTACTGAATTTACTGTAAAATTACTTGCTCACTTTTCGGAAATTCCGTTAATGATAAATCGATACTATTTGAAGCCGTGGTAGACACGAGTCTAGTGTGCTTCACCTTCAGCATCTTCTGTGTCAGTCTCGGTTCCTATGTCGCTGATTTCACAACGAACAGTTCGTTGTCTACTGAGTATACTGTCTGTTGCACGACACTATCCCTCCTACACTGCAAGGGGGAGACACAGGAAATTATAAGATTTTTGAAACATGTAGCTATTAAGGTAATTTTGAAGCTAGGCATACGAAAATTTGTATCTGGTTTCTAGGTCAGAAATAAAGAAATATGTGTTCCATTATTATTGGGAATGAAGTGAACTAGTGGGTGAACATTTTATTTTAAGATAAATAATTATGGAAGAACTATGAAAGTATTTTTAAGGCTACATCTACGAAAATTGGTATTTGACTTCAAGGTTACAAATAAGAAAATACGTGTTTTGGTGTTTTTGGAAGTTCAACCCCTAAGGGGATGCAATAGAGCGAGCTGGTGCGTTTCTGGCGCCAGTTTCCATCGATCGTTGTTTCGATCTTTGAGTCCCGGTCCAGAGGACACTGCTCCCTAAGCGACTGTAGTAGTTCTCTGCGCGTCCCCACATCGGGCTTACCGCGCTTACACTTGACACAGTTGCCAACAAATTGCCTGACATCGCGATATAGGTTGGGCCAAAACGTGTTCCCGAACTCGGTTCTAGGTCTTGTATAACGCCAAATGACCCCCGACCACCGAATCGTGGATATATCATGCTAACTCGTTCCTCTGGAATACAGACCTTCACTTCACCACGGTTGTCTCCCCCGAAGGCAACAGCCAGTACCGACGTCGCCATCCGCCTATTGCTGCCTATTCGGTCCCCACCTGGGGTCCACAGCCTGTTTGCCGGCTGAGTCGCAGAAGAAACCGGGTGTCTCGGAGAGAAGGAAATTCGCCCCAAGATCCGGCTCCAAGTGGCCCTTGCCTTCCCCAGACTCTCCCGCGAACATACGGCTAAGAGCGTCGCCAATTCATTGTCTCTGCCCCTAATATGCCGAACCTGGAGATAAATCTTGTCATCTTAACTTCGGCATGACTTTTAGCGAACTTATTAATCAAAGTTTAAGGGCTGGCACTGTCCAAGTAACTCACGGCGGCTCATTTGTTTCAGTTCAGTTGTAATGCTCACCTGTTCTCCAGATAAGGTTGTGTAGTATATGTCTCAGAAAACTGTCTGCCCTTGATGTGTGTTGTGTTAGAGATAATTGGCAAAGGTCGACGCTAGAATATTGGGAGCACAGCACCACGGAGACAGAGAGATATTTAAGGCCATGTCCTCTCCTTTACATCTTGGGTTATGTTGTCACTTTTGCGTGATTCCATCTTTCCGGTGGAGAACTATAGCATCCAAAGTTCAATTGCATTGCCAAGTTGAGTATATTTCTATGTCACTCCCTGTCTCGTGGATCTCTCGTATTGATTTGAATCCTTGTTCTGCTCGCGTCTATCGCCAATTCACACGAAATATTGAAGCAACCTTATTTTAAGGGTATTGTCATATGGTCATGTTCTAGTTGTAATCATTCTAAGAATATTGTTGATTAATCAGCTGGGTAAGTAAATTTGAAGGTCGGTTTGGTCAAAATTAAAGCACCTCCTTAATTGCTTTAATCATTTGTATATAGTTTTGTTTACGAAGGTTGGCTAGCCAAATGTTAAAAAATCTGTTTATTAGGCTTAATCTGTTTCTCTGCTGATTGGAAGTAATGAGAGTTCTGCTGCACATTCTATGGACATTTGTACTATTTAAGTAAAGCCTTACCTAAGTATATTTACCTAGTCATATTCAAATTTGAAGTTTAATGGGTCTTGTTTCACGTAAAGAAATTTATTTACTATTTGTCCAACAGATCTGGCTTTATAAGGCAGTCTCTTGTATTTTTGTGATTGTGATTTTATAATGCTTTTGATTGTAATAAAATATGTAGCAACTACAACGGATTACTATTGTGATTTTGGTGTGTCACTACCACAATCCCATTACATAGAGGATGATATGTTTCATGAAATATTTAATTATGAAAGCATATTTAAAGCTAAATATGTTTACACCTGAATTTGGCTTCTCGGTTGAAGTAAAAATAAAAAAATTACATGTCTCACTGTTTTTTATACATTCAATTCATAAGGAGGTGGAATATACGATGAAATGTTTTATGAAAATAATTCAGTGTGAAAGAATTTTTAAAGCTAAATCTATGAAAATTCTGTTATTGAAAAATACGTGTTTCACTGATTTTGAAACTACAACCTCCAAGGTGGTGCGATAGGGGCACATGTATTCATTCTCTCACCGCCTTCCAGCCCAACCTGCAAAGTATAGGGACTTGAAATTTGATGAAGGTGTAAATATTACGCTGAAAGAACCATTTAAGAAGAAATTTTTCGAAATTCCACTCCTAAGGGGGTGAAATATGGGTTGAAAAGTTTTTTTGAAAAAAAATATGTCCCTATGTTACTGTTGAAGCTAGAACTACAAAACTACGGAAATTGACATTTGGTTTCTCAGCCAGAAACAAAAAAAAACAGGTTTTTATCATTTTCCGAAATTCTTCCGTTGGGGGGATAAAATAATTAGTGAAGGTTTTTTGAAAATAAATCATTATTAAAGAACTAATAAAGCATTTTTAAAGCTACATCTATGAAAATAGGTATTTGACTTCTCAGTTGGATGTAAAAGAAATGTGTTTCGTTGCTTTTGGAAATTTAACTCATTAATAGAGTGAAATAGGGGATGAAAAGTTTTATGAAATATTTCACTATGAAAGCACTTTTAGAATTAAGTGGATGAAGATTTGAATTTGGCTCCTTGGTTCTAAATAGAAGAATACATGTTCAATTGTTTTTGAAAACCTAACTGCTAAAGGGTGTGAGATATTTCTGAAAATGGTTCATTATGAAAGCATTACTAAATATATCTGACAATTCGCATTCGGCTCCTCTGTTAGAATTTTTAAAAACTATATGTTTCAGTGATTTTGGAACTTCGATACTAAGTGGATGAAAATTTTAATGAAATATTTATTGCGTTATATTAAAATATTTTAAATCTGCATCTATGAAAACCTGTATTTCACTTCTCAATTATATAAAAGAAATATGTGTTGCGGAATGAAAGATTCTATGGAGATATCACCACAAGAATACAAACGGTTTGATTAACAAAAACCTTCGACTCCAGCTGTCGGCATAGCTTTTTGGTCATTCAGTAAAAGACCATACTTCAATGGCGTTAAGTTTAGAAAGTGTTGCAGTTTATAAAAGACATAAAAAAACGATTAAAGAAAAAAATTCTTTGCAGACCATAAACGGTCTATGCACGTAAAGAAGCGGATGATAAGCTAGCTCTTTACGCAAATGAGTTGGTCAGTTTCAGTGTCATGCAGCAGGAACCAAATCCTATAGTTGGTACGATTGGCTAAAGGAAAAGTTTTGCAGAATCACGGGAAATCACTTCTGCAAGTGGCTGAGAATCTCGTAATGAATAAAAATTATGTATCATCCTTCTTTCCCTCTAGCAAAAAAAAAAAAAACCCTAGAGAAATTTCCGCTGTGAAACTATTTGCAAACAAGAGAACGGCCCTTGAAATTTAACGCTTCAAAGTTTTAAGCCCTGCTCATTCCGGATATTGATTGGGAAGTGTTAATCCACATGTGAAACCTGAGTACATAATCCCTGTGACATTTTATCAACGGTATTCCATAGGGACAGGTTCTCATTCAAAAAGTGTCACGACTGCCATGGGCAGCGCCGGGTATCCGCCATGTCTCAAACGCCTTGTCACGGTTCGCGCGGCTCCCCCCGTTGGAGGTTCGAGTCCTCCCTCGGACATCGTTGTGTGTGTTAGCATAAGTTAATGTAAGTAGTGTGTAAGCATAGAGACTGATGGTTCAAATGGCTCTGAGCACTACGGGACTTAACATCGGAGGTCATCAATCCCCTAAAACTTAGAACGACTTAAACCTAAGTAACCTAAGGACATCACACACATCCATTCTCGAGGCAGGATTTGAACCTGCGACCGTAGCGGTCGCGCGGCTCCCGACTGAAGCGCCTAGAACTTCTCGGCCACATAAGCCGATCTATCATGTATTCTAGAGAAGCTGCCCGGTCGTCAGTGGCACCTGTTCTTTCGAGAACAGTTACTATCTTCATATATATGGTTAAACGCTACCCAGCCATTGAGCTTCGTCTGTGCGAATGAGCACAGGTTGCACGAAATCTAACGGGAATCGTCACGTTAGTGTGGGCCAGTATTGAGTGGATGGGCAAATACCTATTACGTACATTACGTTTGTGGATTGTGGACAGTTGGGAATGTGAGTCTCACGGGAAGCGTGGAAGGGATAAATGCCTGCAGTCGCGGTATTCATCTGTGTCCTCGGTAGCTCAAATGGATAGAGCGTCTGCCATGTAAGCAGGAGATCCCGGGTTCGAGACCCAGTCGGTGCACACATTTTCAGCTGTCCCCATCGAAGTATATCAACAACACCTATCGGCAGCTGAGGGTTTCAATTAACTATCAATTGTGAAGGGAATTCGAAGAACCCTTTGCCAGGCACTTAAATGTGATTTGCAGAGTATCCATATAGATGTAGATCAAAGCTCGTCCCGTGACGCACGTGCACAAAATGATTCATACTGCACAATGCATGCAAACATACTAGCCGAAAACACTGACGAATAACGAGTGCTGCATATCCAGGTTAGACAGATCGGTTTTTCCTGCCAAGAAGAACAGGGAGTTGTTATCTAGGAACAATTCCAGTTAGAGAAAGGGTTGATAAATGCTCCTTGGATTGCACACTAAACGTAAATAACTAAAATGCATTTTTGGTAAAAATTGGTCAAAACAGAATCCTGTGCTCTCCGTATTGCATTAGCCGTTTTGAATATTGAAAATCTGACTGCAGATTCGTGTTCAGCGACATTAAAAATATATATGTAACACTCAGTTCTTGCAAATCGAAGTAATAATATAACTAAAAGGTTTCCCCAGACGTTGAACTTTTTTGGAGAAACTATTTTCTCAGAACGGCATGCAGCATTAACTAAAAATGGTTCAATCTCTTAACTTCTACCTCTGATCCAGAAAAGTAAACACTTTTCTTAGGAGCTTATATCTATAATATATGACACTGATTAATATTAACTAATATTTGTGAAGGCATAAGGAGTGAAATAAACCCCCAAAAATCTAACTCAGAGTTCAAATTAGCTCCGTATCGCTAAATTTACGGTTGTTTCATTGCGGTTAGGTATGCGCTCCCATAAATTTTATGTAATATCGACTGATGTTTTCCATTTTTAATTTCAGAGAAGTAATTTAGTATCAACTAATGTTATGCATTTTTGATTTCAGGTAACATCTGAGGGGCCACACTGCACGCAGTCTGCGTGATCAAATCATAATTGCGGGCGCCATTTTTTTTTACTGAAAATCTAAAATAAAGCTCATAGTATGATCGCTCGTAATTCCCAAAGAGATCCTTCAAATGTATTTTCACTGTCTCAAAAAAAAAGTACCATTTTTTGCTCATTTGAATGAGAACCTAGCCGTAACGCTGGAATATAGTCACGAGATTTTTTTCGGAGACGCTGTACGTTCGCCAGAAGAATTTCGTTCTGCGCGTGTCGATGGACTTCGACAGATATTACTACTGTGTGTGTGTGTGTGTGTGTGTGTGTGTGTGTGTGTGTGTGTACTACTCAGTCGTGCCATTCGAGTGTACATCTTTGCTTAGTTTTCCTTTGACGATGTAAACAGTGTTAGGCTCAGTTGCTATCTGGCCAGTGAGTGGTTCCGAAGGTGTCGGGTGTGCGGTGCGTTCTGTCTGCTAGGACAACAACAGACTGGCGTGCTGCGATGGCAGAAGCAGACACTGAGGGAGCTAGCTGCTGGGACGCCAGCGAACAATGTATGCCAAGTAAGACGAAGAGGACTATTCTAAAATTATGAGCCGCCTCAATAGTGTTTATCATTAGTAAATCTTGTAGTTGAGACTGACAATCAATCTACAATAACAGACAGTTTTGCCTAGAGAGAGATTAGTGAGAAATACAGGAAATCCCCCACACACTGAAATTTTGGTTGTGATGACAGGCCGATGGGCAGTGTAGCCCGAGATCTAAGTTAGGTTGGAAGGGGGTAATTTGATTTAGAGATGTTTACGCCAACGATTATGAATGCCGAGTAAACGTTGTGTGAGCAGATTTCCCTGTAGCGTAGCCTAGTGTTTCCGTCCGCGCCATATTTAACACACTTTCTCTGGCGGTGTACAAAAGTCGCACAACAGCGACGAAAACTACGTTTCTGGTGGGGGGAGGGGAGAGTTCACTATGTAATTTCCCTACAAATTTTAGTAGCCGCCGAAACTAGCCGAATTAGAAGCGTAATTTTAACTATATTTCCGTTTGTGGGAAAATAGTGATTCTTCTCTTTCGGCAGCAACTATAATACGTAGGCGACATATTATTATTTTTTTTTAACTCTGAATCATGATCTCAGTACACGCAGTGCTGTTTACGTAACCTGATTCGTGGTCGATAGTAACAAATGCAATGTATTGGTAAATTCTTTGAAGTGTGACGTGTGTTGCATAGACGGCGTCTGCAATGTTCGTAAGGCCAAGTTTGTATATATTCTGTGTATGTTTAATTAAGGCGAGGAGGATAATGTTCAAGGAGCACTGCATTAGCGGTCTATGGAGAAATTTAGAATTTGGATCTGACGAACGGCATGCTCGGGCAGTTTCTGCTATTATGTTGACCACTGCGTAATTCGGACACAGTGATCATCGCCTCTCCCTAGTAACCAGGAGACTCGGGTGGTAATCCTGGTCTGGCACAAATTTTCAACAGTACCTATTGTCAGATAATTTTATTAGTTGTTTCGGTCTTAAATTGTGTTTTGTCAACAAAACGTCGTTTAGCTCTTTCTTGGATAACAGCTTTGGAAAGCGTACAGTCTGTACAGGTTACATTGATATTCACTCGTCGTTAGTCCAAGGCAACTATAGCTATTTTTAAACACAGTTGTAGTGCATATTAAGCCTACATACGTATTTGTGTCCTGTGTTTCTTTACCAAGAACTTCTTCTTAGGTAGTTTCCCTGTAGTGGTATTTTGTTTTGGTATTTATAGACTGTAGGCTTGGATGAAATATGAAACACATATCCGAAGTTTCTGTTGATGCTGTAGATCCTGTTTTATCCGTACTAGGGGCACAAACACTTCATCTAATACTGGAGAACACAATTTGTTTCGAGATTTAGCAATTTCTCGTAATGTAGGCCTAGCTTCGATATATTTTTCTCTAATTCTTGTTTGGATTTAATCTTAAAACACACTAACTTTTCCACCAATTATTCTATATGTGGTTTCATCCCTTTCGTAGCATAGAGTTCCTACACGGTCGATAATATTAATAATTTCCTTTCTCACTTTGATTTTCTGTAGGATCTCCTGTTTATGGTTATTGCTAACCTGTTTCACATTCTCACTTTTATTATTTTTATTTTTCTAGTTTTGTAACTGGTAGCCAAATTTTCTTTGAATTCAGTTTGTAATTCTGAAATAGTAACAGTTAAAGGTCAAGTGAAGATTGCGATCTATTTGAGGAGAATTGTTCGGAGATCTTTTATATTAGACGTACACAGGTAATTGAGATCCTTATCTATATAAAATTACTTCGAGTTTGATGTAGCCCATTCTCTTGTCATGATGTCGGCTGTATCGTAGCGCATTGTGTCGATTAGGATGGAGATTTTGGTTGAGAGTTGCCGAAGTCGACGAAAGTGTTTACGAAGTTAATACTGTACTAACAGCATGATCTGTAGCGTAATCCAAAACGCTCTTTCTGTCCTTTTAAAATGTCTTTTAATTAAAAATAACTAAAGCTGCAAGATACAATCACAAAAACTGTGTTACGTAATACAGAAATCCCAGACTATTGTGGTGTATGTTGTGTACGTACACCAATTTTTTGTCACTGAATATATATTTTTTACTCATTTGCTGGATTCCAGTTTCCCGCTTTTTGCGGCGAAAAACTTTTCCCTGCGAAGGGCCCAATAGCATGTCGGTTATATTCGTGACTTTACCGACGGTCAGTAATTTCATGATAGTCTATCCACCAGCGTCATTGTTAACATCGAATATAGATTTAAGTATTAGGAAGGCTAATATGAACCTAACGCATGAGTAGGTCTAATGATGAATAAAAAAAATTCGAATGCGGGTTAGCTACTACAAGCAGCATAGTGAACGCGTTATTGTGGCCAAGATAGACACGAAGCCCACACCTACCACAGTCTTAAAAGTAGTCCGCAGATGATGAAGAAATTGATGAAATGTGTGATGAGATAAAAGAAATTATTCAGATAGTGAAGGAAGATGAAAATTCAATAGTCACAAGTGATTGGAATTTGATAGTAGAAAAAGGAATAAAAGGAAACGTAGTAGGTGAATATGGAATGGTGGTAAGAAATGAAAGAGGAAGCCGCCTGGTAGGTTTTCGCCCAGAGCATAACTTAATCATAGCTAACACTTGGTTCAAGAATCGTGAAAGAACGTTGTATACGTGGAAGAGACCTGGAGATACTGCAAGAATTTAGATAGATTATATAATGGTAAGACAGAGATTTAGAAACCAGGTATTAAATTGTGAGACATTTCCAGGGGCAAATGTGTACTCTGACCACAATCTATTGGTTATGAACTGTAGATTAAAACTGAAGAAACTGCAGAAATGTGGGAAATTAAGGAGACGGGACCTGTATAAACTGAAAGAACCAGAGGTTGTACAGAGTTTCAGGGAGAGCATAAGGGAAAAATTGACAGAAATGGGGGAAAGAAATACAGTAGAAGAAGAATGGGTAGCTTTGAGGGATGAAGTAGTGAAGGCAGCAGAGGATCAAGTAGGTAAAAAGTCGAGGGCTAGTAGGAATCCTTGGGTAACAGAAGAAATATTTAATTCAATTGATGAAAGGAGAAAATATAAAAATGCAGTAAATAAAGCAGGCAAAAAGGAATACAAACGTCTCAAAAATGAGATCGACATGAAGTGCAAAATGGCTAAGCAGGGATGGCTAGAGGACACATGTAAGGATGTAGAGGCGCAAATCACCATGGGTAAGATAGACACCGCCTACAGGAAAATTAAAGTGACAGCATTGATAGGGGTGGTGGGATCACTCATGGGAAAATTCCTGCAGTAGTGGATGTTAGAGCTGCACCGTTTTTAGATTGAAGTCAGCTGATAGGTATTCCTGCTTAGGGGAAGTCTCTCTAACAAAAGATCCACTTTTAAAAAAGCTTAAGTATCCAAGTAATGAGAGAATTAGTATATTTCATCAAAATATACAAGATGTTAGCGATAAAGTTAGTCAACTGCTTATAGATGTTGACTCTGAAATTATTGGTATATTTGAGCACTTCTTAAATAAGGAGATAATTCAGAGGCTTCCTTTACCAGGATACAGGCTGGCTGACAGCTTTTCTAGGAGCTCTTTTCGGTGTGGGGGAGTAACCATGTATGTGAAAAACAGCATCCCATTAGAGTCAATTGATGTTTCAAAGTACTGCACTGAAAAGGTGTTAGAATGTTGTGAAGGTGTGGTTAAATTTAATGGAGCTAAACTTCTAATTGTTATTTATAGAGCCCCAGACGCCAATTTCACAACATTTTTGCTAAAGCTAGAGGAGGTTTTTGGTACACTTTGTAGGAAATACAAAAAATTATTTATATGTGGTGATTTCAATATTAATTGTAAAGTGAGTGTGCAAGTAAAAGCATGCTGGTAGATCTCCTTAATTCATATAATCATATGCTAACTGGTATGGCAAAGTGGTATGCAGATAGAATAGCTCAGGATAAAATTAAAACCATATGGTCAGTCGTAAAGGAAGTGGCTGGTCTGCAGAGACAGGTCGACGATATGGAATCAGTGTGTAGTGGGAATGTTCGTGTTGCTGATAAGTCGCTTATATGTACAGTATTTAATAATCACTTTCTGAATGTAGCAGATGAACTAAATAGAAACCTAGCCCCAACAGGGAATCATATAGCGCTCTTAGAAAAAAGTGTTCCGAGACTGTTACCTGAAATGGTCCTCCATGATAATGACAAGAGGGAGATTGAGTTAATAATTAAATCTCTAAAGACCAAGAACTCTCATGGATATGACGGGGTATCTAGCAGAATACTGAAGTATTGTTCTGTGTATGTTGGCCCAGTACTTAGCCATATCTGTAACATTTCCTTTAGCAGTGGTCGGTTTCCTGACCGATTAAAGTACTCTCTAGTGACGCCACTTTATAAAAAGGGAGACAAGGATAATGTTGACAACTTTAGACCTATTTCCATGCCATCGGTGTTTGCTAAAGTTATCGAGAAGGTTGTATACACAAGGTTACTGGAGCATTTAAATTCACATAATTTGCTGTCAAATGTACAGTTTGGTTTTAGAAATGGTTTAACAACTGAAAATGCTATATTCTCTTTTCTCTGTGAGGTTTTGGACGGATAAAATAAAAGGTTGCGAAAACTAGGTGTTTTCTTTGATTTAACGAAGGCTTTTGACTTTGTTGACCACAAAATATTACTGCACAAGTTGGACCATTATGGAGTAAGGGAGTAGCATAAAGTTGGTTCGCCTCTTACTTTAAGAACCGAAAGCAGAAGGTAATTCTCCGCAATATTGAGAGTGGTAGTGATAATCATTCGCAATGGGGCTCTGTTAAGAGGGCATTCCCCAAGGGTCGGTTCTGGGGCCACTGCTGTTTCTTACTTATATAAATGATATGCCTTCTAGTATTACAGGTGATTCAAAAATGTTTCTGTTTGCTGATGACACCAACTATGCAGTGAAGGGTCTTGTGTGTAATATTGAAACAGTATCAAATAATGTAGTTCATGAAATAAGTTTGTGGCTTGTGGATAACAATTTGATGCTAAATCACACTAAGACTCAGTTTTTACAGTTTCTAATTCACAATTCAACAAGGAACGATATTTTGATCAGACAGAATGGGCATGTTATAAGCGAGACGAAACAGTTCAAGTTCCTAGGCGATCGGATAGATAGTAAGCCGTTGTGGAAAGCCCATGTCCAGGATCTTGTTCAGAAACTAAATGCTGCTTTAGTTACCATTAGAACAGTATCTGAAATAAGTGACAGTTCAACATGGAAAATAGTCTACTTCGCATATTTTGATACGCTTATGTCGTATGGTATTATTTTTTTAGGGTAATTCTTCTAATTCAAAAATGGTATTTTTGGCTCAAAACGGACTGTTCGAGCTATATGGGGTGTAAGTTCGAGAACCTCTTGTTGGTCCCTATTCAATAGTCTGGGAATTCTGACATTGCCCTCACAGCATATATTTTCTTTAATGTTGTTTGTTGTTAGCAGTATTAGCGTATTCCCAACAGTTAGCAGCTTTCAGTCAGTTAATACTAGGCACAAATCATATCTGTATGTGGAATGCACTTCCTTGACTCTTGTGCAGAAAGGAGTGCAGTATTCTGCTGCATCCACATTCAATAAGCTACCACAAGGACTCAAAAATCTTTGCAGTAGCCCAAAATCTTTTAAGTTTAAACTGAAGAGTTTCCTCATGGCTCACTCCTTCTATTCTGTCGAGGAGCTCCTGGAAGAGCTAAAAAATTAAGCAAATTTCAGTGTTACGTTGTTGATTTTCTTTATTTTAACTTAAGACTTGTCGCCTGACTATGTTTTAATATTTCATTTTATCTGTTTCTTCTATCGTGTTATAATTTCAAGTATTGACTCGTTCTATGACCATGAAGATTTCTCCTTAATTTGGTCCCACGGAACAATAAATAAATAAAAATGAAAAAACTGTGGAGAAAAGAGATCCACTTGAATGCATATCAAGAGCTCAGATGGAAACCCTGATATAAGCGAAGAAGGGAAGGCAGAAAGGTGGAGGAGTATATAGAAGATCTATACAAGGGCTATCTACTTGAAGACAGAATATGGAAATGGAAGAGCATGTAGATGAAGATGAAATAAGAGATTATATACTCCGTGAAGAGTTTGGCAGAGCAGTGAAAGACCTAAGCCGAAACAAGGCCCCGGGAGTAGACAACATTCCATTATAAGTACTGACACCCGTGGGAGAGCCAGCCCTGACAAAACTCTACCATCTGATGAGCAAGATGTATGAGACAGGCGAAATACCGTCAGACTTCAAGAAGAATATAATAATTCCAATCTCTAAGAAAGCAGTTGTTGACAGATGTGAAAATGACCGAACTATTTGTTTAGTTAGTCACAGGCGCAAAATACTAACGCCAATTCATTACAGACGAATGGAAAAACTGGTAGAAGCCGACCTCGGGGAATACCAGTTTGGATTCCATAGAAATACTTGAACACATGAGGCAATACTGACCCTACGACTTCTCTTAAGAGCTAGATTAAGGAAAGGCACACCTACGTTTCTAGCATTTGTAGAGTTAGAGAAATCTTTTGACAATGTTGACTGGAATACTCTTTCAGTGTCTGAAGGTGGCAGAGGTAAAATGCAGGGAGCGAAAGGCCATTTATAATTTGTACAGATATTAGAAGGGAGTTACAAGAGTCAAGGGGCATGAAAGGGAAGCAGTGGTTGGGAAGGGAGTGAGATGGGGTTCTAGTCTATCGCCGATGTTATTCAATCTGTTTATTGAGCAAGCAGTAAAGGAAAAAAAGAAAAAAATCGAAGTAGGAATTAAAATCTGTGGAGAAGAAATTAAAACCTTGAGGTTCGCTCATGACATTATAATTCTGTCAGAGACAGCAAAGGACCTAGAAGAGCAGCTGAATGGAATGGAGTGTCCTGAAAGAATGATTTAAGATGATCATCAATAAAGGCAAAACGAGGATAATGGAATGTAATCGAATCATGTTTGGTGATGCTGAAGGAATTATATTAGGAACTGAGACACTTAAAGTAGTAAAGAAGTTTTGCTATTTGGGGAGCAAAATAACTGATGACAGTCGAAGTAGAGAGGATATAAATTGTATACTGGCAATGGCAAAGAAAGTGTTTCTCAAGAAGAAAAACTTGTTAACATTGAGTATAGCTTTAAGTATCAGGAAGTGTCTTATCCGAGTATTTGTATGGAGTGTAGCCATGTATGGAAGTGAATCATGAACGATAAAGAGTTTTGTTAAGAAGAGAGTAGAGGCATTAGAAATATGGTGCTACAGAAGAATGCTGAAGATCAGATGGGTAGATCACTTAACTAATGACGAGGTATTAAATAGTATTGGGGAGAAGAGAACTTTGTGGCACAACTTGACTACAAGAAGGAATCGGTTGGTAGGAAACGTTCTGAGGCATCAGGGGATCACCAATTTAGTATTGGAGGGCAACGCGGAGGGTAAAGGTCGAGGAGGGAGACCAGGAGATGAATACACTAAGCAGATTCAGAAGGATGTAGGTTGCAGTGGGTATTGGGAGATGAAGCTTGCACATGATACAGTATGCTACTGTATCAAACCAGTCTCTGGACTGAAGACCACAACAACAACAATAAGAAAGCATCTGTCTCATTTGTACCTTTCAACAGAAATGGGACAGACAAGAGGGTTAGATTAGACTATATGTAGTTTCCGTTGCAATTGATCCATAATGAGGAGATGCTCAGTGGGAAACTAATATGCTAATTTACCTTCCACAGATCGCAAGTGGACTGATCATGGACGTGAACTGAGGGATGAAAATTTAGACGTACTTCTGATCGTACTCGTATTATTTGACACCCCCCCCCCCCCACCTCTCTCTCTCTCTCTCTCTCTCTCTCTCTCTCTCTCTCTCTCTCTCTCTCTCTCTCTCTCTCACTCTCACTCACTCCTCACTCACTGTCAATCGCGCACGCCCTAGTTCTACTAAAAAATTCAATTCATTAATGGTGTCAGAGGAGATGGTGAAATAAATCCTTTAGGGTGCTCTTAAACTGAATTTTGTCAGTAGTAAAACTTTTATGGCTGCTGACAATTTATTGAAAATTCGTTTTCCTGAATGATGGAGACTTTCTTGCACCAAAGTAATTAACTTCCAAATTTTTGTGGAGATTATTCATGTTTCTTGTAATTAGTGCATGCAATGAGCTGTTGATTTGAAAATATTCATTTGTTTTTAAAGACAAATTTCACGGGGAGAAGCTATCTTCTATCTCCACCTTTTTAAATTGATCTGTTTCCACGTCCCTAATCTCAAGCTGTGTTATATTAACGGTAAACACAAAACATTTCTTACATGCATTTCCACTGTTTTCCAACAAGTTGACTATTTTTCACGAATAATATATTAATAGTGAAATTTTTGAAAAAGTTTTGAAAGACAGGTTTTGTGGGCAAATTTCAAAAATAAAAAGACCACAGAGTTCTTTATAATAAAGCTTCTCCATGGATTTTAATTCCTGCTCTGAATTTTTCTTTTGTTTCCTTTACTGCTTGATCAACAAACAGAGTGAATAACATTGGGGATAGACTATAACCCTGTCTCACTCCCTTCCCAACCACTGCTCGCCTTTCATGCCCCTCGACTCTGCATGCCCTCGAGTAAGACAACTGATTGTTAGAATTCCATGGTGCTGGAGAGGAACGAAAAACGCTTTTCTTTTAATGATGTCCAGCCCAAACCCTGTATAATTTGTGTGACACTCTCTCCCATATTTCGCGATAATAGAAAACGTGGTGCCTTTCTTTGAACTTTTTCCATGTACTCCGTCAGTCCTATCTGGTAAGGATCCCACATCTCCCAGCACTATTCTAAAAGAGGACGGGCAAGCGTAGTGTAGGCAGTTTCCTTTGTAGGTCTGTTACGTTTTCTAAGATTCTTGCCAATAAAACGCAGTGTTTGGTTATCCTTCTCCACAACATTTTCTATGTGTTCCTTCCAATTTAACTTGTTCGTTATTGTAATACGTAGGTATTTAGTTGAATTTACGGCCTTTACGTTAGACTACAACTTCTCTGATTGTGATTCGTTTATTCTGCTTCGCCAGGGATTTTTCGGGGTCAGTAACGACCTGATTTGCGGATATTGAGGGCGTACCTTAACTGACTTTTGTCTTCATTGATTAGCGGCTACCTTTGAAATGGTTGTACCACTCCTTATGCCGTGTAGTACCCATGACTTCGTCCACAAACACACTATGGTTTCAACTTGAGAATCGCCAAGCTTGAAGCCAAATGTGATGCAACGTCGTCGTTTTGCTCACATTACTAAATCCAACGTGTACCACTTACAAGTGTTCCGAAATATTGGAGAAAATCAGGTATTTGTGCTATGTATGCCTGAAAACATGAGCCCACGAACGCCCTGATACCATTGTTGATTTCAACAATTAAAAAAGGTCGGATAATTTTTGAACAGCTATCGTTTATAGGCCGTCGCCAGTGATGTCGGAAGAGCAAGATACCCATAGCTGCGCCAGTTGTATTAGGTAGTTCGAATGGAGCGGTCTATTGTCCGACGAATCTCCATAGCAGCTCCGAGCCGAATACCCCAAAGTTCGTCCTTCGCGTTAGGAATCAAGCTGAGCTCACGAGGGCGTAAGTCCGGGGTATGTGGAGTGTGGTGCGTGGTGCGGCCCTTCCCATCCCCATATACCGATCAAATCAGTCACGACTTTAACCAATCGTGCCCGAACATTGTCCTGCAAAATGATGGCCGCGTGCTGCAGAAAGTGACGCCGCTTCTTTCACTCAGTTGTTTTTCTTCTTTGTAGCACAGTCTGTTTCGTTTTCGAGTCGAAACCGCTTAACAGATATTGTTCAAATTTGACATGGCGACCGTTTGAACCCTTAGAAAGAACAAAGCCCACTTCAGAAGGCAATAAACTTTTTTTTTAAGTCAGTGAACGTAAACTAAATTAAAACTTACTTATGTTGGTGTATAACTTATGAATTCTATAATGCATAAGTACTTCAGTAGTCTCCTCGCGGGATAGTCTCTCAAATGAAATTGCTCCCACGTCCGAGGCCTTTCAATATCACTTCTCCCATTCCGCTCGTAGTTCAGAATATTTTGGGGAAGTCTGGGACTTAGCATTCTCACCAGTCTTTACGATATTTTAGAATTTTTTAGTTTATGTTGAAAATACTTAATTTTTCTCTAGTATCTACATTTCCAATCATTTCTTGTTCTGCAGCCCTTCGAATTTCTTAGGAACCTCATCTCTGCCGTCTGAATGTTTTTTGTTTTAACCATGTTTTCGCTTTCACAGCATAACACAGGAACCGCGACCACGTTATAGAATTTCGGGACAATCTCTTTTTGTACTTTATTGCCCAATGTTCGGATAATGGTGCCACAGACAGCTTAGAATTTGTGTAATTTATTTTCAGTATGAGAGTAAAAATCAGATCTTACAGCGTAGCCTAAATGAAAGATAAGAGACCTGTTCTAAAGCAGGTTTATCCAAAACTAGTTTTAAACTGACTGAATATTTTCCTCGAAGTGCACTTATTTACGTTTTATTACTAGAAATTTTAAAGTTGTATTCGTTGCATATTTCGTTCAGGTGGTACATAGATCTTTGGAGGTCATTTCATTCACTTGAATCATGTCATCTACAAACAGAAGCACAATGAGGTGTTTCTCGTGATTCTTAAGTTTCTCCCGGCGTATTTGATAGTCAGAATATCCACGGGGGTACTGCCGGTCTACAGTGTCCAACGTGCACAATATTTCGGCGATCATACATGTCACCATCATCAGGTGAACTGACGGACTGAGCTCCTGTGAGCGTGCCGGCACGGAGATCCGTACGCTATGGCTGCTCAGAGGGACCTGGTTTCCGTTGCTGACGCTAGACATACAGGCCTGATCACTGGCCCGAGGTATGGAGTCTACGCTTGGTGCAGCTATTCCTCCAAGATCCTCATTTGTTGGGATGGTGTTCCCTCTCGTTCGGGTTGGTCCTTGGGTGTTGCCTGGTCGTAGATCCTGGTTGCCAGCACGCAGGCATGCTGGCGGTGTCGGTGGATGTTCCTGTGGGACTAGGTTATCTTCCCTTCCCGCGCTATGTTGTTCAGCGCGGACTCCAGCTCGGGTGTGAGCTTCCTCGCGCCATCTCCAACTTCTTTCCTCAGCCGCGCGACCGCGTCTTCCAAGATGAAGCCTCAGTCGGCGGCGTGAAGATCGGGTTGGAGTTTATGGTGTGGAGGTCCTTCTTCGTGACGAATTTTCGGTCGCGGCGGCGGCCGTTTTAAATACCCTCCGCCCGCAGCGCGCTCCCTCCGCTGTCCGCGCCCCGCGTCACGGTCGCGTGGTGGAACAGATTGCGGCGGCGTCTGAGAAGACGTCGGTGTGATGGCTCTGTCCGCCGTGGTCGTCTCACCTACACGTTTGCTCGGTTTACTCTCGATTAACCCAATCGCTGGTTCCCAAGGCTTGCTAAGATTATAGACACAGTCACGGTTTATGAGGTCGTCATTGGTGCGTCGATGGCCTCTCTAACAACGCTGTCCCTGTATATCGACATCTGTACCAGAATCCACCGATCTCCGTGCCAGCACGTTCACAGTAGCTCAGTCCGTCAGTTCACCTGATGATGGCAACATGAATGATCGCCGAAATATTGTGCCCTTTGGAGCCTGTAGACCGACAGTACACCCGTGGATATTTTGACTAGATATTTCTCATTCGTTATCCCAATTCCTTTGTGTGCTCGTAGTACATGCTTTTATTTATGAAGAATGAAGTCAATGTAAATACTAAAAATGCTGACATAACCTACTCATTTAAATGTATACCGAGCGAGCTGGCGCAGTGGTTAGTACACTGTATGATGATGATGATGATTGGTTTGTTGGGAGCTCAACTGCGCGGTTATCAGCGCCTGTTTAAAGCCCTAATCTTTACACAGTCCAATCTCGCCACCTTCACGAATGAATACGAAATGATAAGGACAACTCACACATCTAGTCCCCGGGTGGAGAAAGTCCTCAACCCTGCCGGGAATCGAACCCGGAATCCCACGATCCAGAGCAGAAACTCCCATTGGGGAGGACGACGGTTTAAATCCGCGTCTGGCCACCCTCATTTATGTTTTCCGTTATTTTCCTGAATCGCTCGAAGCAAATGCTGGGATGGTTCCTTTGAAAGGGCACGGCGGACTTCTTTTTCCCTTCCCTGACGCAGTGCCAGCTCCTGCTCCTTCTCTAATGACCTCGACATCGATGGCACATTAAATACAATCCTCCTTCCGTTCTTCGCTTAAAGGCATAGGTTTAACGCAATAAGTCGGGAGTTAAAAGTTAAAAACTGCGTATTCGTCTAAGGCAGAAAATTTTCATGGCGCGAAAATTATCGAGACTATATACACCGAGCATTTGTGAATGGCAGCACGTGGCGACTTACAACAAACTTCACACTTAATTTTGAAACTTTGCGAAACTTTTTTCCCTCTGACATCCCTGACAGAATGATGAAAGGAAAAAAGACTTTCATCACTTCTACATTTTAGCTGTTCATGCAGTAAGGCGTCAACATCAGTCATGAATTTTGAATTGATTACTTCTTTACTACTCACTCTATTCGGAATACATTTGTCAAACAGTATTCACACATATCGTTGAACGTACCTGAAAAATTATAGCAACACCTAGTTCAGGACATAAACATTGAGATGTTTTCGAAAAACTAGCGTCTCTTAAAACAGAGCGTCTTCAACTGAAAAGGATTATGCTTCTTCAGGTCAAGTTTTTAACACATTAACTGATACGGAAAGTAAACGAACTTCTGAAAGTGGTTTACATATGGGACTTCCAGTTTTCAGATAGCGATTTGGAGGGGAGAAGGGGGCGGTGGTTACGCGGTCTATTTGAAACTTCAGTCTTTCCGCTAATGATGCAGTTGTCTGTAATGAAGTACTGTCTGAAAGAAGCCACGCCCTCATAAGATTTTAGTGTAGTGCAAAGACTGGCAACTTGGTTTACATGTTCCCGAAATGTAAAAATGTTCTGTTCTCAAAACGAAATAACCTTATCCTACGAGTATAGTGTCAGCGAGTCAAATTCGCAATCGCTCAACCCACACGAATACCTGGGTGTAAAAATTTCTAGAGATTTGAAATGGAACCGAGTCGCAGTCCTAGGGAAAGACGGTGACTGCCTGGAATTCATTGGTAGAATTCTAGGAAAATACAATCAGTGTACAAAAGAAATTGCTTAGAAATCACTCGTGCACACATCCCCCAATATTGCTCGAGATTCTTGATCCTAGTCAGATACGACTGCCAGGGGATACTGAATGTACACAGAAAAGGGCGGCACGAATGATCACAGGTTTTTTTGACCCGTTGGAGAGTGTCACAGAGTTTCTGATCAAACTGAACTGGCAGGCGCCTGGAAACAAACGCAAAATGTCCGAAGAAAGTCTACTTGGATTATTTCCGGAGGAATATAGGCGAATGGTAGTCAATAGAGGGAATGGACTGCGAATGCTCGTTCGATTTGCGCTCTCTTCCCAAGGCTGCGATGCAAACTAATCCTGATAATATTCCCGGTGCGAGATGTAGTTGGCAGCTCTGTAAATGCTCACCCGTGAGTTGCTTAAAGCCCTGGCAAAATTAATCTCGGAGGGACACATCACACTCTCAACCGACTTAGCATATCGCGTAAGGATGTTCTAGATTCTGAGACTAGTGTATTGAATATAAATACGGAAAACTGGAACAACTCACTCTTTGAAATACTTTTAATTCCATTAACTAGTTTTGTAACCTTTACAGACTCATCTTCAAATGTGGCACACAGAATTTCCGTCTTTATTTCGGTAGAGTGATGCCGGGTACTGGCTCTCTGACAGGGAGACAGAGAACTCTTTTAATGTATCGCCACGAGCGACAGTTACATGGCGACATGTGTCGGAAAGCCAATACTTCCACTTAGCTTGACAATGTGGGTGGTATTGCAGTTAATATCCACCTGGCAACTGCCGTTGTCATTGTGTATTGGCCACAGATTAATCGTCTTTCAATGTAAATATAAATAAGAAGTTTCACCATCACCATAAGGTTTACTACTAATGTACATTACAAAGATGTTCAATTGAAAGAATAGCATACTTTGCTCGGAAACAGTCTTTTGATCCTTGTGCACATAACACGAGGGCGTGCTGAGGAGTAGTGACTCCAAATGTTTGATTTGAAAACTGAAAACTTTCCAATTAAAAAACGTTAGCAAAATTCTACATGTTTATTCCACGAATCTGCAGTCCTCTGCCGCTAGAGGGCTCCGATTTGTACCGTGTAACATAGCGGTGTGTGATGTAACTATGTCCGTGCTTGTGAAACAGCTCAAAAAAATTGAAAGTACGAATTGGAAGAGTTGGTTCGCACGTGGAACACCCTCCTCTTCAGCATTACGACGCCAAACTGCAGCCGAGCGCTGCGACTTCTGCAGCACTCCGATGCCGTTCGTTCACTGCCGTCGATTGACCTCCACACGGACCCGACTTCGTCCCATCCGATTTTCATCTGTCTCCAAAACTTGCGGAACACATTCAAGGACTTTTATAGTTCGAAGCCGTGCAAGCAGAGGTGAGGTTGAGGCTCTGTTAGCACAGTCAAATATTCTACTGTGACGGTATCGACAAAATCAACATTTTACAAAATGTGACTACGTAGTCCAATGACTACAGCTGCAATTTTTTAACTCGTGTAAATACTTGAGTGTATAAATTTGTAGTGGTATGAAATGGAACGATCACATAAGCACATTAGTAGATAAAGCGCGTGCGGTTCATTTGGACAATACTGGAGAATTGCAATTAGTACCAGATAGGACGAACAGGGGATATTGAACTTATACAGAGAAGGGCAGTAAAGATTGCTCAAGGTTTGTTAGACCCATAGGAGAATGTCAGGAAGGTGTTCAAAGAACTGAACTAACGCACAGTTGATGATAGACACAGATTATACCGCGGAAGAGCAAAGTATCGCGAGGAGACCTACTTAGAAAGTTTCTAGAACTGACGTTACGTGATGAATGTAGGAATATACTGAAACCGCCTACGTATGGTAACTGTAGGAAGCGTGAAGACCAGATTAGACTAAGCACAGCACGCACAGAGGCTTTTAAGCAGTCACATTTCGCACGCTCCATACATCAGTTAAGTGGGAATAAGTCATAATAACTAGTATAATGGCAAGTTCCATCTGCCATGCAATTCACGGTCGTTTGTAGAGTACAAATTATAAGCTGCCTAATTTTTGTTTGAATTTGGATTCCAAGAAAATGGTGCGTCTTGCAAAATGTCCTAAATAAGTCTCCTCTTAATCGTCACCACCATGAGTGTTCTGCCCTAGGGCAGGTCTTCACATGTCCCTCTCCATGCAGTCCCATCATTTGTTACCCTCTTGTCTTCTCACAACTGTTTTGTGTCCCTACACTGTCCATCACCTAGTATGTTCTGCGTCGTGTTCCACTTCCATTCACTATTTCCTCCATACCATAAATAAACAATCTCTTCTCATTCAGTGTCCATGCTAACTGTGTTTCCTCATCCTGCTAACTTTAAATTTTCTCTCTGTTCTCCCACTCAACACCACCTCATTTCTCACTATGCTTGCGTACTTTATCCCCTATCAACGCACCCACATAAAAGCCTCCTGTTATGAAACTTCTCGTTGGCAATTGCTATACGTGTTTTCACCTCCTTATTACTTCCAATGTCGTCCATAATAGCGCGTCGCAGTTATCTAAATGGTTCAAATGGCTCTGAGCACTATGTCACTTACCATCTGTGGTCATCAGTCCCCTAGAACCTAGAACTACTCAAATCTAACTAACCTAAGGAGATCACATACATTCATGCCCGAGGCAGGATTCGAACCTGCGACCATAGCTGTCACGTGGTTCAAGGCTGAAACGCTTAGACCGCACGGCCACACTGGCCGGCAGTTATCTAAAAACACTAATTTGTTCTGTATCTTCCTGCCTAACATTTTAGTTGTGCTTAGTTTTCTTGCACTTATCACCGGACATTTTGCCTTTTTCTTATTATTTCTCATTGAAATTTACTCATATGTTGTTTAATTCTTTTAACATTTCAGTCATACCTTTTTCGCTCTCTGCCAACACCATATGATCCGCGAGTCTAATACATTCTGCACTCCTAACAACAACCAGCTCCCTTCTATTTCGTTTCATAAGTTTTTGAATGACCTGCTACGAATATATTTACACACTAAGGAAAATTAACGTATCCCGGAGGAATTACCCCAGTGCGTTGGAAATAGATACATGTGATGTATGTGTAGGGGCAAATGAATGACTAGAGTTGCAGAAAAAGTATATGATTAATTCAAGAGAAAGAGCTTCACAAATTGATAAGTCGATGACGTGTTGGTCCACCTCTGGCCTTTACGCGGGCAGTTATTCGGCTTGACATTGACTGATAGTGATAGTGGATGTCCTCCTGACGGATGACTTACCAAATTCAGTTCAGTTGGTTCGTTACATCGTCAAAATCGCGATCTGGTTTAAAGAACCTGCCCATTGTGTTCGAAACGTTCAAAATTGGTGACAGACATGGTAGTCTTGCTGAGCACGTAAATACTATCTCCGTGTGTAGTGCGTAAATTGCCGGCAGGCACCTCATTTAGTGTCCCGAGCAGAGTTCAAGACGCCAGAGAGACAAAGGGTGGACACACTGCATATTAAAGTCAACTAATAGGTGTCTGTACACTACTGATAGGATACTGTATTTCGAAATGTTAGCAGGGGCCAGAAGTTGGAGCATTTGTCTTTCCGCTTAAAGCTTACGTGGGGCGAGTCGTAGTATCTCTAAAAAGAGACACCTCTGACAACACTAGTTGAAAGTGGCCTTCAAACTAGCCGTGCTGCGCTCTCTAACTCCGGTTATTCTCGTGGCCGTCAGAGCTGCCGTAGCCAAGGCGCCCCCTGGGTAAACGCTGCGGACGTCTGCACTCGCAGATACCAATCGTAATACGACAACGGCTATACAATTTACTGGAAACGTACAGGATGTTCCGAAATTGCCGTCACTAAGTGCTAGAACTTGTAGAGGGGACTGAGTACATAATACTCGTATTTTAAATTTGTAACCCGCCTCCGGAAACGTATCGTGTGCTACAACCATTTAGAAAAATGTTGGTAACGCTGTCACTTTGACAAGTAATCTGTTACACTGAAGAGCCAAAGAAATACCGTGTAGGGCCACCGCGAGCACGCAGAAGTGCCTCAACACTGCGCGGCATGGAATCGACTAATGGCTGAAGTCGCGCAGGAGGGAACTGACGTCAGGAACCCTGCAGAGCTGCCCATAAATCCGTAAGAGTACGATGGGGTAGAGATCTCCTCTTATCAACACGTTGCAATGCATCCCAGATATGCTCGATAATGCTATACAATGTACTAGAAACGTACAGGATGTTTGGTGGCCAGCGGAAGTGTTTAACCGCGGAAGAGTGTTCCTGCAGCCTATCTGTAGCAATTGTGGTTGTGTGGGGCGTCGCATTGTCCTGATGGAATTACCTACTTCCGTCGGAATCCACAATGGACACGAATGGATGCAGTTGATCAGACAGGATGTATCTAGACTTATCAGGGGTCCCACATCACTCCGAATGCACACGCCATACAACGTCACAGAGCCTCCACCAGCTTCAACAGTCCCCAGCTGACATGCAGGGTCCATGGATTCGTGAGGTTGTCTTCATACCCGTACACATCCATACTCTATATACATTTTGAAATGAGACTCGTCCAACCAGGTAATATGTTTCCAGTCATCAACAGTCCAGTGTTCGTACCGATGGGCCCAAATGAGGCGTAAAGCTTTGTGCTGTACGGTCAGCAAGGGTACACGAGTGGGCCATCGGCTCTGAAAGCCCATATAGATGATGCTTCGTTGAATGGTTCGCATGCTGACACTTGTTGATGGTAAAGCATTGAAATTTTATGTAATTTGCGGAATGGTTGCACTTTCGTCACGATGAACGATTCTCTTAAGTTTCCATTCTTGCAGGATCTTTTTCCGGCAGCAGCGATGTCTGAGATTTGTTGTTTTACTGGATTGCTGATATTTGCGGTGCCCTCGTGAAATGGTCGTACCGGAAAATCCCCACTTCATCGCTACCTCGGAGATGCTGTGTCCCATCGGTGTTGCGCCGAGTATAATACCACGTTCAAAGTCATTTAAATCTAAATAACCTGCCATTGTAGCAACAGTATGCGATCTAACAACTACGCCAGGCACAGGTCTTACACAGGCGTTGCCGGCGGCATCACCATATCTTTCCTGTTTACATATCTCTGTGTTTCAGTAGGCATTATTATACCAGTTTCTTTGGCATTTCAGTGTAGATGTTACCCAGTACATCTACAGTTTCACTCGTTAATAACCAAGCAGCTGAATGTATTAATATCATTCTAATTTCGAACTGGAAAGGGCCCTCCTGTAAAAACAGTTTCTATGAAGACCGATTTTTTTGTCATTCAGCTGCTGATGGGCGTTGATATACATCAACGAAGACAGGTGAAAATGTGTGCCCCGACCGGGAATCGAACCAGGGATCTCCTGCTTACATGGCAGTTGCTCTATCAATCTGAGCCACCGAGGGCACAGAGGATAGTGAGACTATAGCGACTATCTCGCGCACGCCTCCTGCGAGACCCACATTCTCACTTTGTATGTCCACACACTACATTCGTAGTGTCCTTTCGGACATGTCCGAAAGAACAGACACCATATCCATATAAATATATTTTCCAGTTCGCGTGCGCTGCGTCTCCACGACGCCCCTGCTGACGGTGAATGCACCCTTTCTCGAAGACGTTGTGCAATGGTAACGAAAAGCGTGTGGGGAGGAGTCAGATGTTTTGGACAACGATCTTGATAAAGACGACCAGCAGCTCTTCCAGTACTGTGAGCTTTGGCCACACACAATTCTCGTGTCGGTGTATTCGGCAAAAGTGTACTTAGCAGTGTTTCTCTAACACTCACAGACACATGGAAAAGACTCGAACCAGGTCAGAGAGGAGACAGCCGTCAAACGACATCATACGATCCGACGTAAGTAACCCACCTCCAGTGACGATTACCCAGTTGCATACCACATTAGCGAAGGTGTATTTATACGGCTGTAGCATGAATATACCTTTCCATACATGGGCTCCTCTTCAAAATATCGTAACTCAGTTCCCTAGAAGTTTTTAACGGGAATTTTGGAACATCCTGTATCTCTCCAGTAACTATACACCTGTTTCCAGAATTAGTTCCCTCAGCAGCGGAGTGTGCGCCGATATGAAACTTCTTCCTGGCTGATTAAAACTGTGTGCGGGACCGAGACTCGAACTCGGGGCCTTTGCCTTTCACGGGCGAGTGCTCCACTATTCGAGCTACCCAAACACGACTCATGCCCCGTCCACACAGCTTTACTTCTGCTGTACCTCGTCTCCTTCCTACAGCCGTTGTACCACATTCGAAATATACGGATGTATTTCAGGATTTCGGCGTTATGCAACTTCGCAGAAACATGGCTGAAGTTTACTGTATATTGTTATCAGTAAACCCTAGCACCGTTTCTGTCTCCATATAAAAAAGTATTAGGTAGTATTTTCATAATTTCTGCACTATTAAAGTTGCTAGGTGTAGGAAAAAAATACTAGTATCATACTGAAAATATCGGTAAGAAGCGATAGAATTCCTATAAATAACTTGAAGAAAATCATTTTGGGTACTAAGCCATGTCATTATAAAACAGTGAAACAACTAAAATAACGACATTTCGACCACCGTTTGAACGATCCTCTTCAGAGCGGATAAATGCCACAAAATTCAAATCAGCACCAGCGAAATGAAAGTTCGATTTGGAAACAATTTCTATTTCTTCTTTCTTATCCTCGATTAATTTCCCGAATATCTCGTTCGTTTCGTAAGTTGCTTTCTTTATACAAGGTGTTTCACATTTCTAGAGCTTGCAATTTTACCTACTAACTCATGTCTGCAAACGTCATCTAACGAGGCTATGGAGCATCAAGAAACAGGCGCCAGCTCCGGCAAATGTATGTAAATAGAGTGTGATGCCGTGATTATGTATAAGTTTGAGGTAATGGCAACAGTACTGGAAACGAATGAGTCGAAAGTTACAAGGGAAAATCGTTATCATACCTCTGACGGCGGAATACAAGTTCTGGTACAGTTGTTGATAACTTTCAAAGGTGGTAGTACGGATCAAAGTAAGAAAAAATGTCCGTTAAACATGGGATGCAAAATGCATACATGAGGAGCTATGAGCACATGTTCAGTAGTGGAGATATGTTTTATGCCAGCGAAGATGAACAAGTCCTCACAGCTCTTAAGGTATGCATTTTACACCCCATGTGTACTGGAAATGGTTTTCTTCTTTCGGTCCATACTACCACCTCTGAAAGTTTCCTGCCCTACATTTTAGCTACAACAATACCGGTACATACTGTCACACATATCAGGGATGTCTTCTAATTTTTCATTATAGGGACAAAACCTCAAATTGATACATTTATCCATTATCATAGAAAATTGGTAATATCTTCATTGGATCTCCCTGTTTACACACATTTTACAGACTCCAGAGCTTGTAACTTTGATACTCTGTAGCGTTGCTGGATGACGTTTCCAGATATCGATTCCTATGTAAAATTTCATCAGCTAGGTCCCCTCTACAGACTCGATGAGTGTGTAGCATGACGTGTGAAACATTCTGTATGTAAAGTGAATAACATGGAAGAAGGACCTAGAACCCCCCCCCCCTCTCTCTCTCTCTCTCTCTCTCTCTCTCTCTCTCTCTCTCTCTCTCTCTCTCTTCTCAACTATCAAGTACCAGCTTCCTTATAAGTCTTCCAACTGCTGTCTGATTTCTGGCCGAGTTCTAGATAACATGCCGCTCATTGTGTTTTATCGCTGGTTGCATCTAAAATTCAAACTGTATATTCTGGTCAAAACTGTCAAAAGTTATTTTGTACATCTATTGATGTCATAAATATAGGTTGAATTTCTTCAACTTATCTCTAGCGGCTAGTGTATTCTCTCAAAATTGATTTCCCTGTAGCTCGTCTTCTCTAATGTGTTCCATTCCTGCGTAAATATTGCGGATCAGTATTTTCAGCCACGACGTATGAAAGTGATGGTTCAGTAGTATTCGCACTTATCACTATTTGCCTTATTCGGTATTGGTGTTATTTTTTTTAGTTTAGTCTGAAGATTTAGCAGTGACGTAAGCTAGCATAGATGTTGAGGAGTGAAGCAGCAAACGCCGACAGAGAGAGTCCTCGCTGGTGTTGATAGAGCCCTCTGGTGGCGAAGCCCTGCACTAGAGACAACTGAGTGTGTGAGGTACTAGCAGTGACACCTAGCAGCGAAGTGATGAACCGCAAAAAGGCCGCGAAAACTGAGTGACTTAAATGTCTAGTTGCTGTTTATTTCTTCCTTTACACTATTATTACAAAACAGACTGTGGCATCACTGCTTTGTTTGTCTGTTATCGTATTTTTGTGTATTTCACACGTTACAAAATAATTTTGTTCTCGTAACATATAATGCAAACTACATATCCAGTGACATTAATGTATGCAGCATGTTACATTCATCATTCCCTCTTCGTAATTTAGTATTAATAAAAGTTTTGTCCACACTTTTAAAGATTAAAAATGGATATGAGGCTCGGAATTTAATAGCAAAAGAAACAACCATACTAGCTGACAGTCTCTCTCTCTCTCATTAACAAAAATACAAAATGTAGGTTCAATTTCCTCCGTGCAGTGAGGTGTCGGGGCTACTGTTGCATAATGGCGCGGTATTGCGGGTTAAAGAATTTTGAAGAGCAAGGGCAACTGTAAGTTTCTTGCAAGGAAACGTTAGTGATATAATTATACAACAATAATAGACGTTTGACATCCCTTTTCCTTATTTTACAGTTTCGCTCATTACTTATGGCAAACGCTTTGCCGAGAAGGTAACATTTTGCATCTTCGGCTATGGCCTTTACAATTTCTTTTATTCAACCAGACATAACCTGTAGAGGTAATAATATAATTTCTTTTCTATTCCACAAGATACTTTTACATAAAGTAGAGGCAGAGAGGTTGTCATGTAACTATTAATTTAAATATTATATGAAATATACGGAACTGTTAGTAAAATCGCCAAGAAATTCCACTTATTAATGTTAAGTGTTATCTTTTTGATTCAGCATTCAGCTCACATAAAACCACGAGAAATATAGTTTTTCATAGAAAAAAAAGAGTTAGTGACATGTGTCCCATAAAACATCTCATTTTGACGATAGAATAATTTGAGAAAAAAGAAGGCCTGTGTTCGTTTTGGAAAATGCAATTAGTGAAAACATGGTATTTTTAAAAGGTATTGTCAACTGTTACGAAACGATTTCTCATACAGAATTTATTTATCACATAGTCAATCATCATACTAAAAAGAACACATTGCTGGCTTGTGTGTTGCTATTGATATAATATTTTCCTTTTTTCTTATGACTGAAATAATTTATCCTGTTTTGTCACTGAGAATGTGCGAAGTACAACATGTAATATATATGTCAGTTTTTATAGCCAAATTTTTTTTCAAATACCGATATTTAAGTACAAGAAAATGGAATATGTTTTGGTATTTATCTTAGCATCATTTAGTACACCAAGGAAAAGTTTTTTTTTAGTAAGGATTTTATTTCATTGTTGTAGAAAGTACCTCGAAAATATATATAGATGTGGTCTGGTGAAGAAAGTGTGCGTATTAAAATTTAAAGTGTTTGCAGCAGCATAATCAGGTTTAGTTTGCAGTGTTGGAGTGAACTCCACGTGGGATCCGAAGCACGGACCCCACCGGGGTACCCGGCATGCGCCACATGCCAGGGCAGAGGTGGAGGCTAGTGTTCAGAAGTCTGAAAATTCCAGCGCCGGCCGGGGATAGAACCCCGGCCCGGCTGGGGCGAATAGCCCCAGGCGAGGCGCTGGAACGTTCCAGACCCCTTACCACTAGACCACCGAGGACCCCGGCCGTTTCCTTCTCTGGAGTCCAGCTAGTGGTCGTAGAGCTCTTCTTGCTGTCCTCCGTGTTTACACCGAGGCAGCAGTGGCGTGGTGTAACAGGAAGTGTTTACCTGCGTCCGCTGGATGTCCACTTAGTGTGCGGCTTATTTACCCGGCTGACGTTCGTGTCGCTATAATGTCCATAGTTGCGTCACAATTATTTGCAGGGACCAAAAATCTGCCTAAGCAGTTACACGCAGTCGCACCTCACTATTTGAACCTCTGTGATTCGATCATGTTATCAATACCCATGTAAAAACTTCTGTTTATCGAAGAAACCTCCTGTGTGCAGTACATTCCATAAACGGAAGCGATTCGCATAACAGATAGCCCCGTAAACGTTTTGTAACGAAGTGTCGGCCGGTACGTAATACTCGATATCTGGAATGGTTTTATCCGTTATTAAGATAATCCTCTCACCCCTATACACTTCGAAAACTTTCCGTGTTTTCTCAATAACGCATAAGCACAGTACATAAATCCGTCGCGAAAATGAGATCGAAGATGTACAAGTGTTCGAATGCCACAGAAAAGAAGTGGGTCCTTGAAGGTGTGGAACGGAGAGCAGAACTAAAATAAGATGTAACGTCGCTGTAGACACTCCAGAAGCAGGAAGATCAGTTTGATGACGTCTCATGAGGAGCGAGGAATAAATTCACTCTCAAATAACTACTGTACGAGATGACTCGCTGCCTCTTGAAGGGTGTCATGGGCTTCTGCGGCCGTGGACTCGGCGACCCGTGAGTCAACGCGGTGTTTCTGGCCACATACATTTTAGCTGCGGGTTCTCCGACCTGCAAAGGAAGCCGCGACAATGGGGAGGCTCTGCCTGTCGTTCTGTAATAAGAACGCCGCTCCACATTTTATCTAGGCTTAAGACTGTCTATGCACATAGTGCATAGCTGTGTTTTAAAAATAATTTTTTTTTACCTTTTCCATTCTAGAACATTACTTCCTGTCTTATTTTACGAACTTTTCGAAGGAATGACGTAAATCTTAAGCGTGTTAAATCCACCGAGTCATTATGTATTCTTAAAATATCTTTAAACTCTTTTTCAACACATATGTATCTTTTATCTCTTTCACTGACCACCGGATTATTTTTTTTTAAATTTCAGGTATTGATTTTATTACCTTCTCCTTTAGCGTATTGATCAGAAATTGTAGGTTCAGATATATTTGTCTTATTGAGTATCGTTTGCTATGCCAAACTTCGACAGCATTCATGGTCTTTTGCATCGAATTGACGACGGTAGATAGCTGACCGAAATCACTTCGAAATAAATTCTCTGAACGCAGATAACTTTGATACAGTTGTATTAGGTATCGAGGTATTACCTAACGAAACTGAAGCCAAGTTATGAGTGAATTTATTTCGAAACAATTTCTGTTGACTGTCTGTTTTCACCAATTCCACATTTCAAATGGTGTACTAGGATTTTCCATCTATGGACTGACCATATAGTCTACGAATTCATGATATTTTCGCCACTGGGCATTTGCTACGCTGTTACCTTCCATGCGTCATCAAGGCAGTCCGGTGGAAGATGTGCTCTGCAGCATACATTCGGCAAGACAATCGAACTACTTCTTCATCCCTGTATTTCTCCACTAATTCCAGTTCTTGTATGTCTTCCAGAGACATTGCTTGAAATGAAAATTACAACTGGAAATAGATGTCTAGGGTAACACTGTTTGCATAGCTTAATTTGCAGCCATTTCGAAGTAAACCAATGCAGTTTTAAATGACCACCCAGTTATGACATTACTCGGTCCAGAATAAAATATTTCACAATTATTTCGACTTTCCCCTGGTAGAAAAGCTAGTCTTCCGCGCTTCAGATATCAATATGCAATGCTCTACAGTTGCTCTGAAATGTCCCTCCATAAGAAGAGATTTATTTTCACACATTTTCTCCCCTTCTTCGCAACTGATCACCCGGATTCATTTGTTGGAAACAGGTTTACTATCAGTTTTCTAAAAAACTTTAGTCAGTTTCAAATTCTCTTCGCGCAGCTGAATCCCTGAACTAGTGCCATGGTTATAGGGCTTCTAGTAGCTTCCCTTACACAGTGCAGTGTTTCTCATAATTCGTCATACTTGCGACGTAATCTCGCAAATCTTGAAATTGCTCTTTGACTTTCGGGAAACAGGCATGTATCGGGAGACCAAACCTGCTACTTACCGTGACAGCGTGGGCGGTATTGCAGTTATTATCCATCTGGCAACTTGCGTTTTAGTGGTCTGTTGGCCACTGGTCAATCTCTTTCCATTGTAAATATAAATACGAATTGTCACCATATATCACCAGCATAACTCGGTCTGTTTTATTTGATGTAGTCAGTAACATTGTACATCTTTACTATGGATATCTGCAGCCCTCTGCTTTGTACCGCGTAACATAGCGGTGTGTGACGTGACTATGTTGGTGGGTGAGAAGGAGCTCACAAAACTAAAAGCACGAATTCGAAGACTTCGTCCGCATGTGGACACACTCTTCTTAAGCACGGCAGTGCCAAACTACACACGAGCGCTGCGACATCTGCAGCAAACCGACGTCCTTGGTTCACTGCCGTCGATCATCCTACACACAGTCTCCATTTTCGTCTTTGTGCAAAACTAAGAAAAACTTCTAGCACTTCAATTGTTTCAAGTGGTGCAAGCAGAGGTAAGGTTGTGGCTCTGTTAACATAGTCAAACAATATATTGTGACGGTATCAACAAAATAGTATCTAGTTGGGGAAATTGTTCTGGTTCCCAGGATGAGTGTGTTGAGAGATAAATTTATAGACGTGGAGAATACAGATGCAGAATGTTAATGAAATTTGTTTTATTTAAAAAGCGTTGCGAGTTTTCACATAAAACATCTGTCGACATTACATTTCAGTGCGTCCTCGTACGGTGGATGTCTGAGAAAATACGTACATTGATCAAAATAAGTGGTGACATGAGTGCTGTTAACAGCACTACGTTTAAAACATTTTAACTGTATGGCAATTGCAGATTAATTTTATTTGCAGCTAGCGCGATTATATGAGTGGAGGAGTATTAAATTTAATGGTGAGCATTTATGTAAGTTTTAAGCATTGTCTGTATTGCCTCGTCCTCCAATAACGCTGCCGATCGGTAGCATGACCTGTTGTCCGTCCATGGTTTTTCAGAACATCGATTCAGTGCTGAACCGAAGCTGCTGGCTTGAGTTATTAAGCCAGGATAATCCTGTGCGTCGTGGGTCACGCATGCCATTAATCTTTAAAAAAAAAAAAAAGAAAAAATTGTTCGAGTGGCTCTGAGCACAACGGGACTTAACATCTCAGGTGATCAGTCCCCTCGAACTTAGAACTACTTAAACCTAACTAACCTAAGGACATCACACACCTATGCCCGGGGCAGGATTCGAACCTGCGACCATAGCGGTCGCGCGTTTCCAGACTGAAGCGCCTAGAACCGCTCGTCCACACTGGCCGGCCATTAATGTTTCCTTGAATTATTAATTTCTACAGGTTTTATTTATTGTTGCGGAATTGCGCTACCAAAATAATGGCGCTTTGCTCTCTGGATGCTGTTGAGAATTTCTGCGTCTTCGTACCGCCATATTTTTGACTATATCTGTCGGTGGTATCCTTAATATTTTTCGATACGACCCCTTTCCAAATGCCTCAAGTTTTTTGCTTCATACAGTCCATGACTCAGCTCCATAGAGTAGGATACCGAACGTGTAACATCGAAGTAGTCGAGTAGATGTGTGTGCTGGCGAACAGACGTGCCACTTTAGTGCAGCTGACCGCCCAGGCGAACAAAGGGCTGCCACTAATGTTTCCTCAACAACGTATGGGCTTCCGCAGTAGGCACATGGTCCCTGCCCCATGCTGACTGCTCTTCATGGGCGTCGAAAGCTTGCATTTGCACGCCGGTACCACAACTGAAAGTCCACTGAGTGCTACAGGTGGCCTCTCCATATTAATCACATTTTATGCTCCATCGGACAGATTTCCATCGGCGTGTAACGTCTGAAAGCAAACGCCCTGCAACCCTGAGAGACCGTTATGGTGTGGGCAATGTTTTCGCGGCGCTCCCCGGGTGATCTCGTTATTCTGAAAGGCACAATGGATCAACCCTAGTACGCACCTATCCCTGGGGACCCTATCCACCAGTAGATGCACGTGTAACATAGCTCGCAGTGTATGTGCGTGGTTCTGAAAGCTCTAGGATGAATTTACCGTACTGCCCTCACCGCCAAATTTTCCGCCTTTAAACCCAATCGAGAATCTGAGAGGTCACCTCGATCGAGTAGTTTGTGCCACGGATCCTCAATCGATAAAATTCTAACGCAGCTGGACAGGTAGTGGAGTCCGAATGGCTTCTTATCCCAGTCATTGCCTCATTCACTCTATTCCTGTACGTCTCATGCTGCAAAGTGCGTTTATTCGGGATTTTAACACATGGTCAGATTACTGCGACTGGACAGTGTAATAATACTAATAACTTTGGCGTATTTCAGTGCCCTCGTTTAAGTCTTTCAATTGGACGGCACTTTGGCGACTTGCTTATCATTAACGTAGACCAGTTGTCCAACCGGGGAAAGGGAATCGGCAGTTTAGCGTGGAATCCGCACCACATGTTGTTTCTACCGACTCCTCATATCATTGAGAGGTGAAGGCTGGATTAAAAGCAGACTGAAAAATTTATTGGTTCATCTGGGATTCGATCCCGCGATTCTCGATTTGCAGGCACGCGCTGTGCCGGTAGACCACCAGGTCCAACAGTTACGAGACGGTAATCGAACTGTATTTCGTCGTATTTTATATCAAGTAAATGTGCTGTGGTGCAAGCCAAAGTAAATTCACGCTAAGGGCATCAGTTCCGAACCCAGAAAAATGTGCAGCCAGGGCAGTATTGTAAGTAAAAATCAAGCTCTTCCATCTTTCTTACCGAATTGCTATACATCTAGAAAACAAACCAATATTGTGAAAACATTTCATACAAGATTACTGAAAAATTTTTATGAGTAAAAATAAACGTTTATAGTAATATACATGGAGGTGGATGAAAAGTAGTGGCAGTTCGGTTATAATTCATGTCAGACTTCACTGACTAAAATTCACTTTATTACATTTCCGTCTCGCGTCTCTATCATTTTCCACACCCACATGAAAGATGTCATACACTGTCAGTGCATCCATCTGTGATGATGTCTCGCTAGAACCGCCATATGGTATCTTATCATTTGGTGTAAGGCGTGCCACGAAATACTTCGTTCATTTGGGCGATCAAGCCACAATTGGAGTGACTCTGCCGGATGAATACGGTGGATGTCCCAGTATGTCCCGCTGCCACGTACTCGGTGCTCCTGCACAGGGCTCGTCGTTTGGCGTCGTGCACTGTCGTGAAAGTTGGTGGAATGCAGCGCTGGAAGGAAAGATTGTTGCGCGCTCCGACCACGTGCCCTTCCAGTCTTGACCCAAGCACGTTTTTCGTGTTTCCCAAACATGCTATTAAGGCAGTTGAGCTAGCCTCTCCAACTTTGAAGTAGTACACACAGCAACTTACTCAAACACGACCTATGCCGCTTACTTTACTACTTCAGCCCACCATCTATCAGCAACAGAAAGCGTGCGTACCAAATGACTCTCATCCTTCATGTTACGGCACTGTGCTACTATTTTTTATCCAACACATGCAAAGACACATGTGTGAATACTTGTCATCTCCCGTCTTGGTAGTGGCCTAATTATTGGGAGGTTTTAAAGTGCGCTATCTACATCGGGTGTATGAAAAACAATAATACACTCTGGCCCGTCTATATTTCTGAAACTAAGAAACATATACAAATAATTTTGATTTTGATGAACAGAAACTGAAAAAGTTCTTTCATCCTTTTCATTGGTGTTCAATATGCATCCTTGAGATGCACGGAATGTGTCAATGCGGTGTTCAAATTGTACCAACACTGCAGCAAGCTTGTCTGGATTAACAGTTAACACAGGTACTGTTATCCGATGTCTCAGTTCATTTATTGCTGTTGGTTCTGGAGGTAACGTAGGTACATAAAGAGTCTGTTACAAAACCGTACATATATAATCACATATAGTCGGGTACGGTGACCTTGGAGGCCAGTAATCTAAGGCTGAGTGACTGACCCATCGTTCAGAAATTGTTTGATTTAGAAATTCCCACACTTCCAGATGCCACTCTCGCGGTGCCCCATCCCATTGGTAAATAAAGTCGTTCGAATCAAACTGTGGGAAAAGAAAGTTTTCAAGCATATCGAGATATATGCTTCCTGTAACCGTGTTTTCGGCAAAGAAAAATGAATCATACACCTTTTCCCTCTAAACTGCACAAAACACATTAAATTTAGGAGAGTCTATTTTATGTTGTACAACTTCATGTGGTTGTCCCGTACTTCATATTGTCACATTATGGCAGTTCACCTCTCCGTATAAATGGAATGTTGCCTCGTCACTAAACACTTACTGTTGGAGAAAATAGCCATCCTCCACCTAGCCAAGAGTGAAATTACGGAACTTCACACGATGTTATCACCATCACGAAGAGCTCGCAGTAGCTAACTTTAATATTATCTGATGCATAAACGTCGACGCATAGACGCCAGACGGACATCGGGGGCGTGCTGAGCTGTCGAGCTGCACGGCGAACGGATTTCTGCGGACCCCTCGTGAAACTGTGGCGGATGCGTTCGACGTCTGTGTCAGGCACTCGGGGACGGCCCGGCGATTTGCCTTTCCGCAAACATTCTGTTTCTCTTAATCGTTGATGCCATCGTCTAATGCTCTGTGCTGTAGGAGGATCCGCACAGCACCTTGTACGAAAGTCACGCCGAACACTTATTACTGCCCACACTGCTCAAAATGCAGAACGCAAAACGCGTTCTGTCGTCGCGACACCAGTTTTACTAGGACTGAAATGGGCGGACAGTGCTGCTGCCATGCGGTAACCATGTGAAGCCCGAGGGTTTGCTCTTTCCAGCAGTACGCCATTCACGCACATATGTCGAATTACATAATAGTTACTTTTTTAAAAAATCGGTTGACTCTTTTTGATACACCCTGTATATTTACACTCTAAACCGTACCACCAAGAAATTACCCCAGTGTGAATAAAATCGGTAGATGTGATGTACGTGTAGAGGCAAACTAATGATAACCCTTCCAGGAAAATTGGGTGATTCATTCAGGAGAAAGTCATAGCACGTTGGTCCATCTCTGGCCCTTAAGCAATCAGCTATTCGGCTTGATCTTGATTGATAAAGTTGGTGGATGTCCTCCTGACGGATGTCGTACCATGTTCATTTCAATTGATTCGTTACATCGACAAAATCCAGACGTGGTTGTAAGGAGTTGCCCGCATTGCTCCAAAATTGGGGAGAGAGGCGGCGATCTTGCTGGCCAGTTTATTGCCTGGTACGTACACACAGATGAAACTCTCAACATGTGTGGTGCATAAAATATCGTCGACACTGAAAGCGTTCCCAGCAGAGGTTAACCCCTCGTAATGACAAAAAGTGGTCATACCGCATATTGAAGTCCACTACTAGCTGTCTGGATACTTTTGATCGGATAGTGTATTTCAGAATGTTAGCAGTGGCCAGAAGTTGGGATATTTGGCTTTCCGCTTAAGGCTGGTGCGGGTCAAGATACCTCTAAAAATATACACATCTGGCAGCATTAGAGGAAAATATCCATCAAAGTAGCTGTGTTGCGCTCTCTACCTACATTTGTTCTCGTGGGCGTCAGAGCCGCCGTAGGCAAAACGCCCCCTGGGTTTTATACTGCGGAAACGGTAGTCGCGCCTGATGAGCTCTCAGAAATTATGAAATGTTTTCGCAGATTTCAATTATCGTGGGACAACAACTGTACAATATACAATAAACATGCAGGATGTTCCGACATCCCTGTTACAGACTTGTCGTGTAAAGGGGGACCGAGTACATACTACTCGTATTCTGTATTCTAGCCCATCTGCTGCAACGCACTGTTTCCTCGCTACAGCCATCGGAAAACACATTGGTAACGCGACCACTTGTACAAGTAAGTGATTAGGTGTGACCCAGTACAACAAAAGTGCCACAGTTCCACTCATTAAAAGGAAACTTGATAAGTTTTCAGAAACACTGTTCTTTAAAATACGGACTTTTACAACTCGGGTGCGCTGCGTCTCTTTGAAGCACTGCAGTCACCCCTGCTGACGGTGAACGCACTCTTTTCTCAAAGTCGTTGCGCAGTTGTGGCGAAAAGCGTATGCTATGAAGTCGGACGCTGCGGAGAACGAACTTGATAAAGGCGACGAGCTTCGTCATACAGAAGGATCATGTCGGTGTATCCGGCAAAAGTGCTCTCTGCAATGTTGCTCTAATACTGAGAGACACGTGAGTGACGGACGAGCCATGTCAGAGTGGCAGGACAGACGGTGAATGACATCCGACGTAAGCTCCTCCCCCCACCCCCACCCCCTCCGCCTCCCACGATGACTACCCTGCTGCATACCCACCTAGCTAGCATGTATTCAAACGACTGTAGCACGGAGAGTATACGTTTCCGTACGTGTGTCCAATTTAAAAATATTGTCGTTTAGTTCCTTCTAAAAGTGCTAGAATTTCGGAAAACTCGGTATCTGTCCAGTAAACTGTATAGCTGGTGTCGTACGACATTCGAAATATCCGATTATATTTCAGGATTTCGGTGTTATGGCACTTTGCAGAAACATTACTGAATTTTCCTGTATATTGTTATCATTAAAGCCAAGTACCATTTCTGTCTCCATACCATAAAGCATAAGTACCATTTATATCGTTTGAAGCACTAATTCAGTTGAGGTTTTAGGAAAAAATAATTCTATCGTTCTGAAAATATCGGAGAGAAGGGATATAGTTCCTACAACAAACTTGAAGAGAATCATTTTGGGTACTAGGCCATGCCATGATAAACACTGAAAAACCAAACTACCGACATTTCGACCATCTTTTCAGCGATCCTCTTCAGGGCGAATAAATGCCAGGAAATTTCAAATCAGAGCACACTCCACTGCAAAGTGAGAGTTCAATTTGGGAACAACTTCTATTTCTTCTTCTTCACGTTTCATTACTTTCGAGAATTCCTCATCCTTTTTGTTTGTTGCTGTCTTTATAAAGGTGTTTTACAAATCATGTCACACATTTTTTGAGCTTGCAGTTTTACGTAGAAACTCATGCCTGCAAACGTCACGCAACGACGCCGTGGAGCATCAAAGTTACAGGCGCCAGCTCCGGTAAATGTATGTATATACAGGATGATCCGTGATTGTGTTACAAATTTTCTAGGATGATGGAAATAGACAAATGTATCGATTTGAGGTAAGAGCCCCTGTACCGAAAGTTGTAAGTGAAAATCGTTATCCTACTTCTGACAGTGGAATACAAGTACTGGTACTGTTGTTGCTAGGACTGTAGGGTAGGCAACTTTCAGATGCGGCAGTATAGACCACAACAAGAAAAAATGTACAGTAAACATGGACTCTAATCTGCATGCTCCTGGAGCTATAAGCACTTGTTCAACAGTGGAGATGGGTGTGAAGATGAACAAGTGCTCATGGTTCATGATGTATGCATTTTACAGCCTATGTGTACTGCACATTGTTTGCTTCTTCCGTTCCGTACCACCCACTCTGAAAGTTTCCTGTCCTACATCTTAGCAACAACGATAACGGTACATACTGTCAGAGGTAACAGAAAAGTTTTCTGTTATAATTTTCCGGTACAAGGACAAAATCTCAAATTTATACATTTATCCCTCTGCATCATCTTAGAAAGTTTGTAACATCTTCGTGGGATCCCTCTATTTTTGTAGGCGCCGATGCCTATAACTTTGACGGTCTGTAGTGTCGCTAGATGACGTTTTCAGAAGTAGATTCCTATGGTAGACTTGATCAGTTAATTCCCCTCTACAGCCCCTAGTAATGTAAAGAATGACTTGTGAAACACCCTGTATATAGAATGAATAACATCAGGGAATGGACTAGAACGGTGTCTCACTCACTTGTCACGTATTTACTTTCTTTTATGTCGTTCAACTAGTACAGCTGCTGTCTTATTTCTGGTGGCGTTCTAAGTAACGTTTCGCTCGCTATATTTTATTCCTGGTTGCATCTTAAATTCAAACTGTATATTCTGGTCAACATTGTCAAAAGCTTTTTCTGTAACTAAAGATGTTATAAATATGGGTTCTGTTAACTCCAAATGGATTTTCCTCTAGATCAGCTTCTGTAAGGTGCTCGATTCCTCTGTAAATAGTTTGTATCAGTATTTTCAGCTACGAGTTATCATAGTGGTGGTTTGACAATATTCTCACTGACCCCGATTTGCCTTATTTGGCATTGGTGCTATTACGCTTCTCGTTTAGTGTAAGGATTTAGCGGTTATTTCTGCTGGCGTAGACGTTCAGGAGTGAAGCAGCAAATCCCGGCAGAGTGAGTCGTCACCAGCTCCGCTAGAGCCCTCTGGTAGCGAAGCCCTGCGCTACAGACAACTGACTGTGTGAGGGACCAGTAGCGACACCTAGCAGCGATGTGGTGAACAGGAAAATAGTATTGCTAAAAGTTTTATCCACGCCTTTTAGCACTTAGAGTGGAGATATGGCACGAAATTTAATAGCAAAAGAAAACAGCCATAGTAGCAGTCTCTCTCTTGCAATGCAACGTCAATGATACAATAGTACAACAATAATAGACCAACTGAATCTGTACTGGTAGTAATATAATTTCTTTTCTGACGTGCAAGATACTTTCATATAAAGCTGAGCCTGAGAGGCTGTCATGTAATACCAACAGAAATATTATATGAAACATGTAGACCTGTCAATAAAGCCGTCAAGAAATTCGTTTTTTTTTAAATTGTATCTGTTTAATTTAGCATTCAGCTCACATAAACCAGGAGAATTATCCTCTTTCATACAAAGAAAGAGTTTATCCCATTAGTGACCTGTGTCACATCATAATCTCATTTTGACACTTGAATAACTCGAAGAGAGAGAGAAAAAAAAAAAAGAGCCTGTGTTCGTTTTGAAAATACACTTAGTGACAATTAGTCTGGTGAAGCAAGTGTGCGTATTAAAATTTAAAATAAGTGATTGCAAAAAGCATAATGAGGTATATTTTGTAGTGTGGGAGTGAGCTCGACGTGGGATCCGAAGCACGGACCCCACGGGGGTGCCCGGCATGCGCCACATGGCATGGCAGGGCAGAAGTGGAGGTTAGTGTTCGGAAGTCTGAAAATTCCACCGCCGGCCGGGGATTGAACCCTGGCCTGGCTGGGGCGAATTGCCCCAGCCCAGCCGCTGGAACGTTCCAGACCCCTTACCACGAGACCACCGGGGACCCCGGCCATTTCCTGCTCTGTACTCGGTCTGGTGGTCGTGTCACAGTACAGCACTTCCTGTTGTCGGCTGTGTTTACATCAGACGCTGAGTGGCGTAGTGTAACCGGCAACATTAGAACGCTGTGAGGGGGAAGTGTTTACCTCCGACTGGTAGCTGTTCTCCTAACCCAGCTGAAGTAGCTTTACAGTTATCAAACACATTTGAAATCAGCCTCTGCGACTGTATGCAGTCGACGCTTGTTAATCGTTTGTTTCAACCTGATCCCAAATGCCTCTAGGAAACCGAAGAAACTTCTTCACTAATTTAGGCGAGCGTCATAGCAGAACGACCCACAAACATTCTATAATTACAATTCAGCGCCTAGCTTACACCGGATAATTCTATTTGTTTCATCACTTGTTTTAACAATGCACGAAATACCAAAGCATATTAATCAGTTGCAAATAAATTTCTGTGTGTGCAGTTCAGGCCCGCACCGTAGATTTTTCGTGAAAACGTCGAGATAAAATCGTAACAGGTGTTTCATATTAAATTACATATTGATAATTAATATCTGCAATACAGTGGTCACACGGTTACTCACAGTGGTCCCACTTGGAGTGTCCGGTGTACGATATAGCCCTTGAGTACGATATCGGGTTGCGCCGTTGCTTCCCTTTTTTCCGACTCTGCGGGAGCTGTCGCATTTGCTCAGCGCTTTTTAGGCTTCTGGGAGGGCTTTTCTCACGTTTTCTGTAATTTAGAGCATATTTACAACTCCTATGAGACGAACTCTTCCTTCGTGTCGTAGGTTTAAACTCAATATAGATTTTCGTTTATATCCCGCTAGTATTTTTATTTTCTATGAATCCTAGCGCAGCTCCCTAAGCTGTTCATCGCAATGACACCCAAATCAGAATCCTAGCTTACAGCTACACCAGTTTATAACTTTACACAAAGCTGATTTGTAACAATGACGCACATTTGCCTACACTGGCACGCTGACAACACAGGCAATAAACGACAACCACGTACAGACGGCGTGGACTTAACCTTTGTTTGCGCACTGTCGGTCTCGTTGTTATTAGTGATTCAAATCTGACGCCACTTTGCCACAGAAGAAACTTCGACAAAGGAGAAAGTTGGCGTTTTCACGTCAGAATAACATCCAGGAAGTTTTCGACTTTCGTAAAACAGAAACGAGTTTCGACGCTGTGAAATGCAATAAGAAGTAGCAGGTAACGAATTGTTTCGGGATTCCACCATCCATGCTGCAAACAATGATCGAGCGGAAAGATAATGTTGCTGATAAGTATTAAAAGGCGAAAGCAAGCAGACCGGCGAGGCGAGTCGCGCATCTTGCTGAAAGCTTATGGAATTGGCTTGCTCAATGCAGGGTACAAAAGGTATTTGTCAGAGATTATAGCTTAACGGAGCGCTCAATCATTAACGGTTAGTCTGGGAACCGAAGTCTCAGATACAAATAAGGAGTGACACGCCCACTCCAAAGGCATAAGGGCGTTTATAAAAAATTTACTTCATAAAATTCATCCATTCCTGAGTTTATTCAGCATTGAAAAATGAATGAAGCTGAATTTACGTATTTTCGAACATTTGTGTGTGCCTTCCGTTTCAAATACAAAAGCTAATAACATGTAAGAAAACTGGGAATACAAAAGAAAAAAAGTCGAAATTTTATTTAGATTTTCCCTGATTTCATCTAGAATAAAGTGGAGTTAAATAGAATTAATTATTCGAACTTTTTCTCTTAATTATTCGAACTTTTTCATAGTTCCTTTGAACTTCGAATTATGCATACTTGATTGTAACGGTCCCTTGAGCTTCGAATTTTCTAGAGTCTGCAGTAATGTCTAAAAAGTAAAAACAAATCTTCTCGTGCTATTTCCACGTTTCAGTGGATGCTGATTTGGTTGTCCTTTTCAGTATATTTGTATGATTATAGAGTCCTAATCAACGTACGCAACGCTGTTACGGTATAAACGTACGTTTATTTTTACCAAAGTTGCGTAAGAATGCGCTTCTGCCATGCATCCCCACTCCCTAAATGCGCCATCAGGCAAAAGAAACTGAATACTCTTTCCTTTGTTTTTCACCCTTCATCGATGGAAGTGATAATGACTTGGTAGCAGAGACCTGTTTAGCTTGAGTGAGTGCTTAAACGAAAGGCATGGACGAATAAAAATACAAAACAGATATATACGTAACGTCACGTAACCATGAAGAAAAGCACACTTAGTTTAGTTTACCATATCAGTTTATTCTTTTAAAACATCGTAAGTGGAATTTACAATTTTGGTCGCTTTCAACATCTAGGAACGTTCTTTATAATAGATAAGTTTCTGATATTTACTTACAGCATTCTTGTGTCTTTTCCCCTTGCATTGGGAATTGTCTTCTCAGACTGCAGATTTCTGAGCAGCACTGATGCCATTAGCCTAAATTTATGTTGGTCTACAGCGCTGAGGTTGAACCTCACCTGTGGTCGACTGAGGGACCACTCCAAAGTGTGGCAGGCAGCCAATGGCTTTGCGAGGGGCCGATCGTAGGGCGTCCAGAGGAAGCCTCTTGGAACGCAAAATCTGGGCGTTCACAGAAGGTCAGTTTGCCGGTAGTTCGGAACTCCAATAATAGGCGCGTAATTGGGCCCCCATAGTAACATGGCTGCCAAGGAGGGGAAGGACGGCAGTGTGCACAAGGTGGGGGAGTCACTCTTGATTGCTTCCGGATGCCATGAAGAGTACAGGGTGCACCCAACTGCAGGTGGTGGCCCAACTCGATGCCAATGGCGTATGTCGCTTTGGATTGGAGGAGATTCTCTCTGGTTTTGGTTAGCGGATATGGTAAAGACTGCCAGTCTTGCTTGCGAGATTAAGGCGGAGCTCACCATCTGCACCACCATCGACAGAACCGACTGTGGAACTTCGGTGCAGAGCCGAGTGGAAGGTATGAATCATAGGCTCAGGCGGTTATGTGACTGCGTAGGCCTCAGATTCCTTGACTTGAGCCACAGGGTGGTAGGTTTCCGGATTCCGCTTAATAGGTGAGGAGTCCACTACACGGGTAGCGGGGGTGCATTTTTAGGTTAGAGGGTCTCAGGAAACCATAGCAATGGCTCCCGTCTAAAAGGGGTCAGGGAACACACAGTAAGGTGGTTGTAGAAACGATCGGTGTTGTAAATTATCTTAGCTGTGTTGGGAAAGAACCAGATCTCCAGGCCCTAATAGAAAGCACTGAAGCTCAAACAGTTATAGGTACGGAAAGTTGGCTAAAGCCGGAAATAAGTTAAGCCAAAATTTTTTCAAACGACCTAACAACGTTCAGAAGGGATAGATTAAACATAGTTGGTGCTGGAGTATTTATTGTTGTCAGAAGTAGTTTACCTTGTAGTGAAACTGAAGTAGATAGTTCCTGCGTAATAGTATGGGTAGAGGCTATACTCTTCTATCGGATTAAACTGGATCGTTTTACCGGCCCCCGACTGAGAGGATATAGTTGCTGAACAGTTCAAAGAAAACGTGAGTCTCATTTCAAATAGGTAGCCCACTCACACAATTATAGTCGGTGGTGATTTCAATCTACCCTCGATATGCTGGAAAATTTATGCGTTTAAAGCCGGCGGCAGGCATAAAACGTCATCTGTAATTGTACTGAATGCTTTCTTAAAAAATTATTTTGAACAATTAGTTCGTGAGCCCACTCGAAGCATAAATGGTTACGAAAGCGTACTTGACCTCTTAGCAGCAATTATTCCTGGATGAATATGTAGTATCATGACGAATACAGGGATTGGCGACCACAAGGCAGTTGCTGCTACACTGAAAACTGTAACGCCTACAACCACCTAAAAGAAACTCAAAATACATCTATTTAAAAAAAGCTAATAACGCTCTTAACGCTTTTTAAAGAGACAGCCTCCACTCCTTCCGATTTGATCATGTAAGCGTAGAAAAGATGTGGAATGATTTCAGATATATATATATATATATATATATATATATATATATATATATATATATATATATATATATATATATATATATATAGCACATAAATTAATATGTGATATACTGATCCCCCATGGACGAAACGGGTCAAATCGCTGTTGCAGAAGCAACGAAAAGGCATGCCAAATCTGAAAGAATCCAAAATCCGCAAGACTGGCGAAGTTCTAAATATAGCAGCTACTTCAGTGCGAGATGCTCTTAATAATTTCTGCAACAAAACTCTGTTTCGAAATCTGGCGAAAAACCCGAAAAGATTCTGGTCATACATAAAGTACACCGGTGTCAAGATGCAGTCAGTACCTTCACTGCGCGAAAATAACGGTGAAGTCACTGATGACAGTGCCACTAAAGTAGAGTTAAGAAACATGGTTTTCCGAAACTCCTTCATCAAGGAATACGAAGCAAGTATTCCCGAAGTGCAGTCAACAGAAAGTGCCAAGATGAGTAGCATTGAAGTAAATATCCTCGGTGTAGCAAAGTAGCTTAAATCACTTGATAAAGGCAAGGCTTCCGGTTCAGATTAGATACCAGTCAGGTTCCTCTGAATGTGCTGATACAAGAGCTCCATATTTAGCAATTATATACAACCGCTCACAGAAAGATCCGTACCTAAAGACTGGAAAATTGCTCAGGTCACAACAATTTCTTAAAGTACTGCCTTTTGTGAAGTTTAACAAAACTCTTAGCAAGTGTACTTGTTATACAAATGGGTACAGCAAAGGCTTCCGGTCGTAAAAGAATTTCAGCGTTAAACTGGAAATAGTTATAGGAGAATATCAGAAGTAATAACCTAATGACATATTTAATTTCTTGTACATTAGGTTTTTGTGTTGGAGAAGATTCTCTCTGGGTTTGTAGCGGTGGACACCAATTGCCGGCTGCGACTGGAAGCACACTTACACTCGAGTGGCCGCACGAGTCACGGTGGATGCAGCAGCAGTGACCCTGTCGCGGTTGTATGCACCACCTGCTATAGTGTCTCGTGTGCACGAAGGACCTCTGCGGACCGAGCTGCAACTTTCTTAGCTCGCTGGACTGTGCAGTTAATGATTTACAGGGGCTGTGCTCCATTCAGCCCGCCTGGCAGAGGTGTGTTGCAGGGTGGCGTCAGCGCCTGACGGCTTCCGCGACTGGAAAAATGTACTGGCGGTAAAAAAAGTCACAGCAACTTTCGATTTCTGACAAAGGCTGCAGCCAAAAATTTAGTTATAGAGTGTGATGGTCTTTTCTATGTGCCTGAGCGATCATCCTTACGGTGAGTTGCTGACTACTCTCAGAGTATTTGCTCCAGTTACCTGTTGCGTGTGTGATCACCGCGGTCTCATTTCATCGACGTGGTGTTTGTGCACGTGAATAGCTGGCCACATGAATGCACTTTCGTGGCGGGATAAAATTGCAGGCATCTGTAACGGATCGGGCCTGCCCATCCAAAGCCAATAGTTTGCCACTAATGTGCGGGCTCTGTCCTCTGACTTGGCCTGTGTGTGGCGTAGTACCACGGACCTAGGACTGTGGTGCCCCTCCTCGGCCCCAGGCGATGTGTTTCGGGAACCGTGACTGTCTCACAGCAAGTACATTGTACAGTGCGGCGTTTGATACAAATTTTATTTATTATAGTATCTTTTGGCACTTCGAAAGTAGTTTATATATTTGAAAGAATGGACGATAAGAAAAAAAAAATTGTGGCAATCGCAGGCAGTTTGTACACTATGACGTCAAGTATTTCTTGAAAGAAAAAAAATCACACAATACCTGTAGATAATAGACATAACGCATACCATCACTGCTTTCAGGAATGTGTCTCGCAACTCCAAGAAAATGCATATTTTTGTCACCAAATGGGTTTCGCTTTATGAAAATAAAATCAGTGATCTTAATGAAACAGTCTGCCACTGGGCTTCCTTTCTCCATCTACAAGCAGTTCATTACACAACATTTTGATGTTAAGTACTTACGATTTTTGTTCAGACGTTTAGAAATACAGAAGTCATTACTTTTTTTTACGTCTTAGGTCTGCACTTAGACTTGATACCTCAAAATTTGTCAGAGAAAAATGCTAAAACTTGTCTGGAGAGAATGTTTTCATTTTAATAGTGTAAATATGACAAGATCATGCAGGAAGCAGGCGACCAGTATTATTATTTTCATTTTAATAATGAACAGCCTCAGTTGCACCGCTTACATAGACTTTACCCAAGTTTCAGTCGGGATAACCCAACATTCTTCAAAATAACAGTGTCTACTGTTTGTCCATAGTGGAGTTCCAGTACAGCACTCGTGGCTGCCGCGACGTGGGGCCGACGTAGTGCCAGATAAGTTTTACAGTCTGACGATAATTTATGAATACTTGACGATGTCCACTATGGACAAACAGTAGGTACTGTTATTGTGAGGAAGGTTGGGTTATACCGACTGAAACATAGGTAAATTCTAGATAAACGGTGCAACTGAGGCTGTTAATTATTAAAATTAATATTTATACAGTTGCTGACAGGGCCACGTAATGTTGAAGATATTTAAGTAGTATTATTAGAGTAATTAGTAGCATTGAGGCTGATTGCGTCTATTCTGCGAATTTTTGCTTCACGTGCAACTTTGAACGACATATGCACATGCAGTAATCGCATATGGATATCTGATGACGGCTAAATTCCGAAACGCAATACTGGCATTCCTTGCGCGATATCTGACGTTTAGTATTGCGATCCAGTCAACATGAACGCAGAACTACTGATTGTTGTAATTTCAAGTTCGATGTTGGATAACAATTTCCGTGTGATATAATTACAAATTGCCAGTTTTCGGACTTTTCCTTTACCTTGCTCCTTGCCAATTTTCATTAGTGTAGGTCAACAGAAAGTGCCCTATAGGTCTGTATATTTTACACCGTGAAGGGAACACAACCTCAGTATGTGAAAAAAATTTCAATTTGATACATCTCCAAGTTCCTGAAGCATAGGATGTGCAACAGACAGACGAAAAACAAGGGTTCTGTTTTTTTCCGATTGAGGAACGGAATAAAAAAAAAAAAAGGCAAAGTATTATTAGTTTCAGAGCATATGGTAGCTCCAGTTATAAAAGCTTAAGTGGTATATTTAGACAAAAACATGGCACACTACACTTAAAAATACAAAAAAGAGAGGCACTGAGATTCAAACTCGCAACTTCTACTGTTCCTGCACGCTCATTATCGCTAGACTACCAAGCCCGACATTAGCTTTTTTATGCTTATGGGGGGGGGGGGGGGGGGAGAGGAGGAGGATTTATTGTAATTGGTTGTCATGCCCAGATAAACATACACGTAAACGCGATCCTGTTGCCAGTTACAAAGCAGTAAAACTCGCTTCAGAAACTCAGAATATTGCTTTCTTTGTGTTATCACATATTCGAGCACAATTTCCATCTGTTCTTGTGTAAACTTTTAAGAAGCTAATCGCCATAACTACGCTAGCGTCTTTGATCACGAGATATTTTTTTGTACTCTTACTGTCAAACTCTGTGTTACCTTTTGCGTCAGTAATCAGGTGCTGATTATCTAAGTAGCAGCCGACAGTTAATAAATGTTTTACTTTTTATCAATGCACCTTGTATGCACGCATACGGCTGTGTACAGTTCTCAGAGATTATCAGCATTAGCTTCCAAGCCATCCACAAGGAATCAAGAGTGGCATTAGAGCCACCCTGAAGTCTAGGCTGGTCTTCACGGTGGCACGAAATCTTGGTCAAGCAGAAAATTTATAATTCTGAACTCAGGCATAACGAGGTACCTCAGACTGAATGACCCCCCACCCCCCTTCTATGCAGCATGGATTCCGAAAACATCGATTACGTGCAACCCGACTCCAACGACAGTCTGAAAACCACGGATCAAGGCAGACAGGGGAAAACAGTGTTTACTGATTTCCGAAACGCATTTCGCTCACTAGCAAAATTGTGCTTATTAAATGAATTGGGTTTTGCACTGTCTATATTCTCAAAATACATCCTGGATGGCGTTGAGGTCGTTCTGTTTGACCTCAGAATATGTTCTAAGGTACTACAGGAAATCGATAGCGAAAAATAAAACTGTGCACTTAAACAAGCGAAAAAATGCCGTACCCTATTACCGTGATGCCAAAGAGTCGCAGTTGTAACAGCTGAAATCATACAAATACATTGTTGCAACACTTAGTTGGTATAAGAAATGTCATGATCACAATAGTCTGAGTTGTAGGTAAAGCAGCAAAACAGTGCAGCTGATGACCGCCGTGAATTTCCGCCAGCAAGTGGGCACACCCCTTGTAACTCAGGGCATGCTGCCGTTTCTTGTGGTCGAACAGCGAACACCTTACTGCATTCCACAATTACGCCCATGGCGAAGGTTGTGATACTGAGACGAGAAGAATTTAGTGCACGAAGACTGAGGGCTTACACATCCACACTATGTTCGTTTAGGACTTAAGCTCACATACTTTAAACACTCCCATAGTGGCAAATGATGAAAGGTTTCTGTTCCAGTAGTGTGCTGCAGCGTTGGCTCTTGCTATACCGTGCACAGTTGACTGTGTTTTGCCTTGCAATGCATAACACACTCACCCACTCGCAGCTGCAACTTGTGTTTATCCTCATCCCAATAAACCATGAACCATGGATCTTGCGTTGGTGGGGAGGCTTGCGTGCCTCAGCGATACAGATAGCCATACCGTATGTGCAACCACAACGGAGGGGTATCGGATGAGAGGCCAGACAAATGTGCGGATCCTGAAGAGGGGCAGCAGCTTTTTCAGTAGTTGCAGGAGCAACAGTCTGGATGATTGACTGATTTGGCCTTGTATTACTAACCAAAATGGCCCTGCTGTGCTGGTACTGCAAACGGCTGAAAGTGAGGGGAAACTACAGCCGTAATTTTTCCCGAGGGCATGCAGCTTTACTGTATGGTTAAATGATGATGGCGTCCTCTTGGGTAAAATATTCCGGAGGTAAAATAGTCGCCCATTTGGATCTCCGGGTGGGGACTAATCAGGAGGATGTCGTTATGAGGAGAAAGAAAACTGACGTTCTACGGATCGAAGAGTGCAATGTCAGATCCCTTAATCGGGCAGGTAGGTTAGAAAATTTAAAAAAGGAAATAGATAGGTAATAGTGGGAATTAGTGAAGTTTGGTGGGAGGAGGGACAAGACTTTTGGTCAGGCGAATACAGGGTTATAAATACAAAATAAAATAGGGGTAACGCAGGAGTAGGTTTAATAATGAATAAAAAAATAGGAGTGGGGGTAAGCTACTACAAACAGCATAGTGAATGCATTATTGTGGCCAATATAGACACGAAGCCCATGCATACCACAGTAGTAGAAGTTTTTATGCCAACTAGCTCTAGAGATGATGAAGAAATCTATGATGAAATAAAAGAAATTATTCAGATAGTGAAAGGAGACAAAAATTTAATAGTCATTGGTAACTGCAATTCGGTAGTAGGAAAAGGGAGAGAAGGAAACGTGGTAGGTGAATATGGATCGGGGGAAAGAAATGAAAGAAGAAGCCGTCTTGTAGAATTTTGCACAGAGCATAACTTAATCATAGCTAACAATTGGTTCAATAAGCATAGAAGAAAGTTGCATACATGGAAGAAGCCTGGAGATACTGACAGGTTTCAGATAGATTATATAATGGTAAGACAGAGCTTTAGGAACAAGGTTTTAAATTGTAAGAAATTTCCAGGGACAGATGTTGACTCTGACCACAATCTATTGGTTATGAACTGTAGATTAAAACTGAAGAAACTTCAAAAAGGTGGGAATTTAAGGAGATGGGACCTGGATAAACTGAAACAACCAGAGGTTGTAGAGAGTTTCAAGGAGAGCATAAGGGAACAATTGACAGGAATGGGGGAAAGTAATACAGTAGAAGAAGAATGGGTAGCTTTGAGGAATGAAGTAGTGAAGGCAGCAGAGGATAAAGTAGGAAAAAAGATTAGGGCTGCTAGAAATCCTTGGGTAACAGAAGAAATATTGAACCTAATTGATGAAAGGAGAAAATATAAAAATACAGTAAGTGAAGGAGGCAAAAAGGAATACAAACATCTCAAAAATGAGATCGACAGGACATGCAAAATGGCTAAGCAGGGATGGATAGAGGACAAATGTAAGGATGTAGAGGCTTGTCTCACCAGGGGTAAGATTAATACTGCCTACAGGAAAATTAAAGAGAAACACTTGTATGAATATCAAGAGCTCAGATGGAAACCCAGTTCTAAGCAAAGAAGGGAAAGCTGAAAGGTGGAAGGAGTATATAGAGGGTCTATACAAGGGCGATGTACTTGAGGACAATATTATGGAAGTGGAAGAGGATGTAGATGAAGATGAAATGGGAGATACGATACTGCGTGAAGAGTTTGATAGAGTACTGAAAGACCTGAGTCGAAACAAGGCCCCCAGAGTAGACAACATTCCATTAGAACTACTGACACCCATGGGAGAGCCAGCCCTGACAAAACTCTACCATCTGGTGAGCAAAACATATGAGACAGGCGAAATACCCCCAGACTTCAAGAATAATTCCAATCCCAAAGAAAGTAGGTGTTGACAGATGTGAAAATTACTGAACTATCAGTTTAATAAGTCACAGCTGCCAACTACTAACGCAAATTCTTTACAGATGAATGGAAAAACTAGTAGAAGCCAACCTCGGGGAAGATCAGTTTGGATTTCGTAGAAATATTGGAACACATGAGGCAATACTGACCCTATGACTTATCTAAGAAACTAGATTAAGGAAAGCAAACCTACATTTCTAGCATTTGTAGACTTAGAGAAAGCTTTTGACAATGTTGACTAGAATACTCTCTTTCAAATTCTGAAGGTGGGGGAGGGGGGGTGAAATACAGGGAGCGAAAAGCTATTTACAATTTGTACAGAAAGCGAATGGCAGTTATAAGAGTCGAGGGACATGATAGGGAAGCAGTGGTTGGGAAGGGAGTGAGACAGGGTTTTACCCTTTCCCTGATGTTATTCAATCTGTATATTGTGCAAGCAGCGAAGGAAACAAAAGTTCGGACTAGGTATTAAAAGCCATGGAGAAGAAATGAAAAACTTTGAGGTTCGCCGATGACATTTTCCCTGATGTTATTCAATCTGTATATTGTGCAAGCAGCGAAGGAAACAAAAGTTCGGACTAGGTATTAAAAGCCATGGAGAAGAAATGAAAAACTTTGAGGTTCGCCGATGACATTGTAATTCTGTCAGAGACAGCAAAGGACTTGGAAGAGCAGTTGAATGGAATGGACAGTGTCTTGAAAGGAGGATATAAGATGAACATCAACAAAAGCAAAACGTGGATAATGGAATGTAGTCGAATTAAGTCGGGTGATGCTGAGGGAATTTGACCCTTAAAGTACTAAAGGAGTTTTGCTATTTGGGGACCAAAATAACTGATGATGGTCAATGTAGAGAGGATATAAAGTGTAGTCTGGCAATGGCAAGGAAAGGGTTTCTGAAGGAGAGAAATTTGTCCACATCGAGTATAGATTTAAGTGTCAGGAAGACATTTCTGAAAGTATTTGTATGGGGTGTAGCCATGTATGGAAGTGGAACATGGACAATAAATAGTTTGGACAAGAAGAGAATAGAGGCTTTCAAAATGTGGTGCTACAGAAGAATGCTGAAGATTAGATGGGTAGATCACATAACTAATGAGGAGGTATTGAATAGGATCAGGGAGAAGAGGAGTTTGTGGCACAACTTGACTAGAAGATGGTATCGGTTGGTAAGACATGTTCTGAGGCATCAAGGGATCACCAGTTTAGTATTGGAGGGCAGCATGGAAGGTAAAAAACGTAGAGGGAGACCAAGAGATGAATAGAGTAAGCAGACTGAGAAGGATGTAGGTTGCAGTAGTTACTGGGAGATGATGAAGCTTGCACAGGATAGAGCAGCATGGAGAGCTGCATCAAACCAGTCTCAGGACTAAAGACCACAAAATCCGAATGATCACATTTGTGCTACATTCATATGAATTTATCTTATGTTTAATACAATATACAACAAATAACTGTTTTTATAACACAAGAAATTATGTGGTGGAGAGATCTATTCCTTGATGTTGTGATTCCATTTGTCACATCATATATTTTTGTACAGTTGAGCAGAGCTATTCACTTATACTGTTGTGACATTTGTTAACCATGTGGTTATTGATCTTCTTATGGGTTTGCCAGACATATTCATTGATGAAATTTCATTTGTCACATGAAATTAAATCCTTATACAGTTTTGCTGAGCTATTCACTTATTACAGCATAACATTTGTCAAGCATGTGGTTCTTTATAACAGTTTTAAATTTATCCCAATTTTCCAGCTCTTTGATATGTTTTGGTAGTGCATTAAAAAGTTTGATGCCTGGATTACATACATGCTTCTGACTTAGGGTCCTTGTTCCAGCGTGTAAGTGGAGATCTTTACATTGCCGTGTATGGTAATCTGTAATGGTTTTAATTTTGTCCTGCTTTCTTTTGATCACCAACAGACATTTCAGAATGTATAATGACGGAATTGCTAAAATTTTCAATGCTTTAAAATGGGGCCTACAACGTGTTTGATGTGGGTTCTGGGTCATTATCTGAATAGCGCATTTTTGTAATTTGAAAATCTCATTTAGGCGACAATTTCTTTTTCCCCAAGATACTATCCCATAGGCCACAATTGACTGAAAATATACTAATCTGGTGCAGTCGTTACTACAAACTCTTATAATAATTCTAAGTACAAAACATGCTGAATTTAGTTTTAGTGCTAAGCTCACCACACGGCATTTCCAGTTTATCTTCTCATCAATGTGCATACCCAGGAATTTTCAAGTTGTTTCCCTCCATAGTGGGATGTAGGTCGTCATGTTCACTTATTCTTCCATTTTGCACATAATTAGTTTTTTCTTTTTGAATTCAGTGTTAGCTTGTTTGCGCTGAGCCATTTTTGTGTATCTTGTAGGAGATGGTCCACAGTACTGTGCAATGACTGCTTCATATAACAAACAATTAAACTAGTATCATCAGCAAGTAACATGATTCTAGCTTTTCTCTATGACACCTGAGTATAATTAATGTAAATGGGGAACAGCAAGGGGAATAATACACTTCTTTTGGTGCTGTAATTTCAACCACCTGCATCCTCTTTTTCCAGATACAACTCGTGCCACTTTTTTTTTCCAGTCCTCTGATACTTATAGCTACAAATGTTTCCAAAAGTATGCTGTGGTCAACAGTGTCAAAGGCTTTTGACTGATCTAGATTTATCCCAAAAACACTTATGCCTCTTCCAATTTACTATTTATATCTTTTGTGTATACCAGTACAGCTGTTTCGGTACTTCTCCCAGCTAGAAATCCATGCTGATTACTGTTTATCATATTCCACAATTAAGATAATGTGTGACTGTATACATCATTAGTATCGCTAAAACCTTAGAGAAAGTTGGGAGAAGTGAGACAAGTTTGTAGTTTCCTGTTTTAAACTTATCACTCTTTCTCAACAGGGGAATGAATCAAGAAATTTTCAGTTTCTGTGGAAAAAACTTGCATATTGTGTGACGGAATACTGTTGATGTGCTACACTGGGTTTTTCTTTATTGTGTAGATACATGGTCCGGTCCATCACATTAATGTGACCAAAATCGACATGCAGTGACCACTCACAGAAGGCACCACTAGCAGTCAAGGGTATATAAAGCATGTTGGGAGCCACAAAAAAGGGTGCAGTTGTCACTGTAAGTAGGAGACAAGATGATGTCGAAATGTGCACAGTCATTGGCGTTTGGGGAAAGGTGGAAGCATTTTGGAAAGACTAATTCTGTAAACTGTTCACATGTCAGTGTGGTAATGAAAAGAGCTTCTACTGCTTGTCTTTATGCTTTCCGAGACCTGCCACGCCCAATTGAGAATGGAGTGCTACGGGCAGGGCCCTGCAAACATATTGAGATTTCAGTGCTCCAGTCCACAATTTAGACAGAATTTGGCATGATATCCCCCAGGAGCACATCCAACAACTGTATCAACCAATATCAAACCGAATTACTGCTTGCATATGGGCTACAGGTTATCAATGCATTAATGACTCCCTCAGTTTGTGATGCTCTTCCTGTTGACCAACCCATCCAAGTGTTCTGAAATTGTAATCATTTGTTTCTGTGCACATGAACATCAAATCTAGTTGTTACAACCCTTTGGATAATTTCTGTGTTGTGCAACTTTCTTCTTTCCTTAGAGTGTACTTTAAAAATTGTGTTAACAGCCTTATAAGTTTGCCATCTTAAAAGAGGACACAGGTCCCTTTGAAGTGCTGTACATGGTGTGGAACTGATACCTGCCAGTCATCTGAGCCTTCACTGCTGACATAAGCCACATCATTGAAGAGGTGTGTATGTGCCAGTCGACTATAAGGAGTCTGTGTAGTACAATGGATTGAAACCACAGATTAAAGCTATTGTCTTTTGATGTGCCAATGAATTAGGCTGCCCAATTTGTTGGTGTGTCAGTGAAGACTGTCCAGCGTGTCTGCAAGGAATGCTGTACCACTTGCAACCACATAATGTGGCATAATAATAAAAGTGGCCACATTAAGACCCAAACTTGTTGTTAGTCATAGAGATGAACGTTGTAAGTTGCCATTGACAGTCAGTCTCAAACACAACAGGAATCGCTGCAGACCCATGTCTACTAGTTTTCAGCCAAATATTGTGATGGCAAGTTGCATGCAGTGGGACCCTTGCAGAAGACTACTGAGGCATAAGAATGTACATGTTGTCAGTGGAGCAAACACAATACAAACTGGACAGTAGGTGAGTTGAAATGTGTGGTGGTTTTGCCTCTTTCTGAGAACATATCAAAGGCTCTGACAGCACAATAAGGTTTTTAACCTGCTATGGACAGAGGATATACAGATTGTCTCAAAAGTTACAACATCCGAACTAATTAGACCTAAGGTATTCACACCATGTTTGGCTTATGTGACATAGTGTCATGAAGATTTTATGGAGTTTAATCAGTTTCAGCATGTGTGCACCAGTGGTGGTGGGCACAATTTCCAGTCTGTTATCAGGATCTATCCACATTCAGCACATTATATCTGCATCACCTGTGGCAAGGGCAGAAATGATTTTGTTCATTAAATTTTTGATGTGGTTGACAGCTGCTTGGTCGACTCTGTCCTTCGTATATGCTGATAGAAACAAGCCCACCTTTCTAATGTCTGGTGGCCTAGAACACGAGGGAATAGGACCACCCCTGCCAATTCAGCATACCTCGTAACACCTGGTCCGCAACATCTGCCACAGCCTGAGCCCAATGTGCCAGTGCACCATATTACTGGAAAAAGACTGTATCTCGGCAGTCAGCCAGTCATAGTAACAGCCAGAGCATATCAAGGTAACTGGCTTTTTTTTTTTTGGGGGGGGGGGGGGGGGGGGGGAATCGTCCCAGAATACCATCAACCGCCAAACAACACAACACATTCCCTATCATGTACCTCTTCCATCATAGTATGTGGATTGGTAATATATCATTATCTTCTCACAGGATATGTACATACTCTGAATTGCCAACAAAACTGGCACAGGCATGCGTATTCAAATACAGGGATATGTAAACATACAGAATATGGCACTGCAGTCGGCAATGCCTAAATAAGACAACATGTGTCTGGCACAGATGCTAGATTGCTAAGTGCTGCTGCAATGGTAGCTTTTCAAGATTTACGTAAATTTGAATGTGGTGTTATAGTGGGTGTACGAGCAATGGGACAAAGCATCTCCAAGGTAATAATGGAGTGGTTATTTTCCCATATGAGCATACAGTGAATATCAGGAATATGGTAAAACATTAGATCTCCAACATCGTTGCAGCCGAAAAAGATCCTCCAAAAACAGGTGCAACAACTGAAGAGAATCGTTCAAAGTGACAGAAATGCAACCCTTCTGCAAATTGCTGCATACTTCAATGTTGGGCCATCAACAAGTGTAAGAGTATGAACCATCATTGATATGAACTTTTGTAGCTGAAGGTCCACTTGTGTACCCTTGATGACTGCATGACACAAAGCTTTTTGCCTCACTTGGATCCATCAACGCCGATACTGGACTGGAAACATGTTGCCTGGTTGGACGAGTCTCGTTTCAAAGTGTGTCGTGCAGATGGACACGTACATGCATGGAGACATCCTCTTGAATGGACACTGTGTTGTGTTTGGCAGGAGAGCCAATCCATATACCTAAAGGAGGCCGAAATGCACGCGTCTCAGCTCACACAGGCTGGAATGATGTCTGGAACATGACAAGAGAATTAGAATTGAGAAAAATGGACGTAGCTGGTGGAATACTTAACTTTAATCCATTAATGGAGAACTTCGTTCTTTATGGTACATGATTCACAATATCAATAGTACAGATACTGGCACCTTGCTTGGTCGTAGCAAATAACGTAGCTGAAGGCTATGCTAACTATCGTCTCGGCAAATGGGAGCATAGAAGTCAGTGAACCATCGCTAGCAAAGTTGGCTGTACAACTCGGGCAAGTGCTAGGAAGTCTCTCTAGACCTGCCGTGTGGCGGCACTTGGTCTGCTATCACTGATAGTGGCGACACGTGGTTCCAACGTATACTACCGGACCGCGGCTGATTTAAAGGCTACCACCTAGCAAGTGTGCTGTCTGGCAGTGACACCACACACTGCATGTCAGCAGGGGATTGTTGAAGCTGGTGGAGGCTCTGTAATGGTGTAGGAGGCGTGCATTTGGAGTGATATGGCTAGGTATGACCCTGAAAGTTGACACATACATAAGCATCCTGTCCATTGGGGATTCCGATGGACTTGGCCAATTCCAGCAGGACAATGATACACTTGGCATGTTCTGAATTGCTACAAAGTGGCTCCTGGAACACTCTTCTAAGGTTAAACACTTCCAATGGCCACCAAACTCCCCAGGTTTGAACATTGAGCATATCTGGGATGATTTGCAATGTGCTACTCAGAAAAAAACCTCACATAGCCCTCTATGCAGCATTCACAGTGTCAATTCCTTCCATCACTACTTCAGACAATAGTCAAGCCCATGAGACACAATTGATTACTAAACTCAGCCAGCATCCAGCATGCACTGTACAACTGATGCGTGTTATGAAGGTATAATATACTTTGCTCAGGGACAATAAAATTGTGTGGGTAAGTACTTTATTCAAAACTGAACATGAATGCCCAAAAATAGAGAAAGAGAGTGAAGTTCCAATATTTGCAGCTCTTGATATGTACATGAACTTTACTTTTTAAAACAAGAGTAGAAGGTTTAGATATATCATGCAAGATTTTATATAGTGATATCAATGTAGGTAAGATGCAAAGAGAGATTGAGAGGGGGTTGAAGAGGTTGGCAATTTGGTATGAAACCTTCCTTGAGGAAAGTCAGCTTATTACAAAGATGGTCTTCCTGTTTGTGGGTGGTTGTCCAGAAACTGGTTGGTTTAATTTATGTATTACAGCTGGATTTTATTCATAACTGGAGGCAGCTGATTTTACAATTTGTGTTTATTTTTATCTTTCACTTGAATCCATTGGGTCTTTAAGCATGTGATTAAACATTCTTCTGAAGAACACTTTTTTATTGTGATCTGGATAGCAAGAAGAGTTACGGATGGTAACACTGGTAATTGTTGGTTTCGTGGAAGTTTGAGCATTTTTATATACAAGTTTTGTGAATGTTTTCTGGTGTTTCATTTCTACAGTGATAGGAAGTGAATTGAATTTTGTGGTGTAATTTATTAATTTCCTCAGCTAGATTTTCTAATTCCTTTGGTTGTTCTGTTGAAAAGAATGAAATGAGACTGATGCAATTTTCTGTATTTACACTAAATAAACTTAATCTAGGTCCCTACAGCTGTTGTGCTATAATCTAGTGTAAATTCCTGCAGATAAGAAAGGGATTTTCAACTCACATTCATATAGATCCCATAAGCTGCACTCATATGCTTCTGGTTGTTATTCAGTACAGTGGTTCTACCTGACAGCAGTTTCTAGTGACTTAATGCATTACTGTCCCAATAGTAATTTTTGCCACACTTTGTGTGTTTCAGGACCTTCGAAGCAGAACACTGCCACCTCCTGACAGTTCTCTCAAAACCCAGCGATGTAGCATGGGGAGTGGAATGCTTTCAAGTCTCACAGCCAGACCACTAACAAGGTTTTGCCTCCTGCTGAACACCAAACCCACAGACAGTCTGGTTTTCTTTTTATGAAAGTGAAAATTGAACCATTGCGGTTGCTAAGACTGTCAGTTTCTATTAACATGACACAGGCAGAGTGGTGGGTATTATATATTAAAAAAAAAAAAAAAAAAAGAATGAAGTCCCATATCTTGGCTAACTGTTGTTGACTTCTTTGATTTGTTCAGCAATGCAGTAATCACAGCTGAATGCCAAAGTTACAAATTGTATGAGATGAAATGAGATATTACGTTTGAAATCATTACAGCCCACAATAAACTAGTGATTGCTTCTCGCAAGTGATCAAAATGCGGTCCATAAAGAAACCTTCATTATTCCAGTAGGCAGCGGGTCATTGATGTTTATTATGCTTGAGAGCTCTTCTTTGTTCACACAGTGTTGTTCATGAAAAATGACATCTTTATGTGAACTCTACATCAAAATAGAAACGCTATACATTGGGCCTGCCATAACCTTGTAACACACATCTCTCCAGCCTCCCTTCTTTCCCCCCAAAATATGTTGTGCCTCTTTAACTCATTAATTTCAGCTCTTATGGAAAATTGCTCCTTGACTTGTGTTTCCCCTTTGGAAATGACCAGTGGACAGTGCAAACACATATGGAGCCACACTTTGCCAAGTAATAAATGAGTGGATGAAATTTGGCTTCTTGTTACATACATTCTTCTGAAGCAGAAATGAGGTATTGGTTCTTGCTAACTTGTCACTACTCAAACAAAGTTTTCTTTTAGTGGCTTTGGATAACAGCTCAAGTTTTATAAGTTGTAATCTTAATTTCTTTCATAAATGTGTATTGAGGATTCCTGGTGTGACTGTGTGAAGTAAAATAAACTTCTCATTTCATTGACATCTGTTATACTGTACTTGTTTGGACCAAGTTTATTTCTACAGTGTCTGCTAGGATGCTATTGTTTATCAATGAACAATGTAAACCACGTGAAAGTAGATGAGAACAACAGGGTTTAGGAGCATACTTGTCACAATCATTGTAGTGGAAGTGCTTCTGTTGTGACTAACATTGTGTGAATGTTTCCAACTGGATGATAATAAGACCATGGTCAGTACTGGAACCTGCAATATTGGTAATTACTTCTACTTGCCAGTCGTTCCCTGAAAGTACCTCATCTTGCTCCTGCCCCTCTGCAATAATATAAAAATGAAATAGAGTGTCTTCCAGTGTAGAGCCTCTTGTAGAATTTTAATATTTTAAAGTAGTTCCTAGAACATGTTTCAGTATTCAAGTTGCAAAAGAAATTTTAGGAGCATCTGTCAACATTTTCAATTGTATAACTGTGTCGAAATGTACATACGTGTTTCAACAGTATTCCATTTGCAAATATTTCAAGAGAGATGCTCTTTCTAGTTTAAGAAATCCCACATCAGTAAAGTGGCAATCTATGGGATCAAATTGAGGCAAATGCTCTGAATACTTAAACATTACAGTTTTAATGTTGAAACTGATAGGGCCTACAGTTGCACTACTGGTTATTTATACTAAATACAAGCCTTAGAACAAAATGAATAGCACTGAAGGTAAACAAAATTTGAAAGAGGTTTTTGTAATGATTAAGTGCTGGCACAGATTGCATTGACTTGTTTATGGAGTTTCGTATTGTCATCAAAGATAATACGAGCAAGTAAAGTTATTTCCAATAACAATGAACATGAAGGAGTTACAAGACAGACTTATATCAACTGGCCAAAATTGAAAACTACAATCAGATAATGAAAGAACAAGGGGACAAAAGTGACAACATAATCTGGATCTTGGTGAAACAAACTCAAATGAATACAGATATTATTTAGTTACATTTATTAGCACTTCTAGTTCCCCACAACAATGTACAATGGTCTTTGGCTATGAGTTTAAGCATTATTGCAGCAAGAGAGAATGGATGTAAGGACTTTCAGTGTGTACTGCAAGTATTTTGATGAATTTTCATTTTGAACAAGCAGTACATTCTGGCTGTAGTGTTGCTTGCTGTAGGCATACAATTTTAAATGTATTGGACCTAATTATTGTTTCTATTGCAAACATGACTAGTGTTAGTGTTCATGTAAAAACAGTACCACATATTATGTAGCTCTACTTGCTGAAGAGCGACTCAGGTCAGAATATTAGAACCTATTTGTAGCCCACCTTATTGGTGAAATTATTGTAGATATGAAATTTCATTTAAGTTGTCATTTGGAACAGAAGCGCACAATAAAGTTTTTTGAGACCAGCAAAACTGCTTTTCACCCATGTATGTATGTAGTTCTAACAACTTTTTGTCCAGTGAGTCTTCCACCTAGCCTATGGTTTCAACACTATGTAGCAGGCTGCAAAGTAACCATCGGCATACATCGATGTTTCTTAACCTAACTGTTTCTGTAAGTTGATGATAAAATTAACCTTTAAGTAATATTATGCATGTTGAGTAATAAAAATAATCATTTATATAGCTGCACATTAAATAGTGTTCCATGGAACTGAAGTGCCAAATAATATATATAATGCATGGTCACAAATCATAACACAGTGTTTGCTAATGTTGTAACGTCCCTACGAAATGGTTGAAATTTACTGTTCTTTTCTGTAAAAGATAGATGAATTTTAAAAAATGCTAATGGTCTTCTTAATTCTGTTGGTTCCGTTGTTCCCATTACCTATTACATATATGAGAAATATTAACAGTGAAACTGTTTTGTTTTTTTCGTATGGCATGGAGTAATTACCTCGTAGCTTATCCCAGAGGTTAAAAATGTGTACTGCATGAAAGACATTGTAATTCTGAAGAGTTGTAGTTGTACTACCTTTGAGCTGTGTACATTTTTAAGTTACAAGCGAGTATTGGCTTTATGCTGTAAATGTCTTGGTAAGCTTTCCAGTGGAACAACCAGAAATCTGTGTGCAAATTAACACCATGTAAGCAGTGTAGGTAATGGTGACAGCTCTTTTCATATACGGGGTGTATTGAAACAAAAAACTACATACACACACTTTTCATGTGTTTGGGAGAGAAAAAGAAGCTTTTTTTGTGTGACTGCCTCTAAATTTCTTTTTTTTTTTTTTTTTATAGGGGGAGATGATGTTGGTATATGAAGCACTGGTTACCAGTCAGCTGAATGCATTGTCATTATTCACACTTGGTTGTTTTGAGCAAGCATATTCCAGTTGTGCCATAATGTAGACAGGCGATATTTTCTGAAATGCCCCTATACCAATAGTCACACCATATCTCGAGCATTACTAACATCAAAACTTTAATGGATCCATATCATCAACATGGTTCACACCAGTGACATGTAATTAAGTGTATCTCTATCTCCTCTGACCCCACAAATTCTTTGTAAATGTAGTTTTTTACACACAATGTATGCCGTTTTTTTAGGAGCAGCTGCAGGCCAGAGAGTAACAACCGCAGGATAAAAGCAAGTAGCTGTACAGGGCAGAAGAGTTGGAGCTTGACTAAGGTAAGTCAGAAAGTACCTCTCTGTCCTTGAATCACATTACCTGTCATGACTAGAGAAAGGTAAACAAAACACACTGTTTCAACATAGTTTCCATCATAAGCAAAAATTTACATTAAAAGGTGATGGGCACTTTCATAGAAGTTCAAAGTATGAGGTGCATCCTGAAAGTAAGTACCAAATCATTCTGCTGCCACTCCAGCACTTGTGTTGTAGGTTCACACATTTCTCTGGTTCATTGTCTTTCCACAGTTGACTCTGCAGCTAAATTTTGTGGTATTTATATTTGTTAGTGATCAGTCAAAATCTTTAAGACAGCCTTTGAGCCCAGTGACTGTGAAGTGCGCTCTGTTATGTTTTGTTTCAACACACAGAACATTAAGCCAGCTGAAATTCATCAACTTGTAGACATTTATGGTGAGGAAGTGGATGAGACAGTTTGAAGAAACACTCATGATGAAGCACTTGTTGGACAGCCTTCTGTTGTCACTGATGGTATGGGTGAGAAAAATTCATGAAAATACATGGTTCACAATAAGAATGTATTTCAAAAACTGTTTTGCATGACTCAGTCATAAATTGCTTAAATTTTTGTGAATTCTGTTTCAAAAATGCTTACAAAATCATGTACCTTGGCAGGGTTTTGACATTTCAGCACTGAATATAGTAATAAGGAAGATGAATTCTTAAATAGAATCATGACTGGTGATAAAACTTGGGTTTTTCATGACACTCCAAAACAAAAACAACAATGTATGGAGTGACGGAACTCTGAATCCAAAAATATTCCTCCACCCCCCCCCCCCCCCCCCCAAAAAAAAAAGAAATCAGAATGAAGTTGTCAGTGCAAAAAATGTGGTGCAGTGGGTTCTATGACCAATGAGACATTCTGCTTGTTGAGTTCCTTCTCCAAGCTGAAATCATGAAAGCAGTATGACACTGCAAAACACCGAGAGAACTCCATCACACTATTCAAAACAAAAGATGCGAAATTCTTAATCGAATTATTATGTTGCTTCATGACATCACATTTCATTTGTGCTGGTGGCACTGAAAACCTTACTAAACAATTCAGTTGGGAACAGTTCGACCACCTGCCAATCAGTGTTTATCTCACATCTGTTGACTACCACTTTTACTTCATTATCAAGTAGGATGAAGGTGCTTCGACACCAATGATGATGTAAGAAAGCGTGATCAGTATTGGATGTCTTCACTGGTGGTATCTTTCTATGAAGAGGGCATAGAAAAGTTGGATTACCGCTATGACATATGTCTGAAGAAATGATTTCATGAATCCTTTTCCCACAATGGTACTTACTTTTCTGCTGTGCCCTGTATATTTTAATGTGTTTTGCCTTACCAATGTGGGTATAAAAGTTGACAGTGAACATCCCACTTCCTCTTCTTTACTTCAGTCACATAACGGGGATACACAAAGCCAATATGAACTACCTATTTTCTATCAGCAGCCATGTTTGGCCATGAGGTGTACTAAGCATGTTGTTGAATCATCTGGATCATATACAGGGTTATTCGGCTGCCCCTGCCATAAAGTTTTATGGAACCTGCAACATCTTCAAGAACCACACTCATGATTTTAATCTTCTCTCCTCCCTACATGCATATTGTTAGGCCTACGAAAACAATGAACAGGACCTTTTTGTATGAAAATTAACTACATTAAATTTTGAACTGGAATAAGTTTGTGTTGGAGACCACAGTTTTTGTGTTATTCAAGAAAAATGCATTTGGGCCTCTAACAAAAATGTACCCCCCACCCCACCCCCCACCCCAAAAAAATGGCTACATTAAGTTTCCCACAAAAAAGCCCCTGTTCATTTTTTTTATGTAGGACTAGTAATTTGCATGTAGTGGGTGAGAGAAATGAAAATCTTGCCCATGACATTTGTAGGCATTGCAAGTTGCATAAAACCCATGGGTATGGGTAGATTAATCATCCTGTACAGGTTTTTTATGCCAAAAGAACTAATATAAGATTTCTCTGGCTTCATAAACAGCTCAAGAAACATTTTACACCACATTAATGTATGGTATTTGCAGTTTTCTTTATCAGAAAATCCTTTCTCATTGCTTTCCTGAACACAGGAAATACCTACATACAGCCAACTGTTTTTGTTGAGGTCTTCAGTCCAAAGACTGGTTTCATGCAGCTCTCAATGCTAGAATATCATACGCAAGCCTACATCCATTTGAACCTGCTTACTGTATTACTGTATTTCCCACTCAACAGTTTTTCCTCCCCTCACTGAAATCCCACCAATACCAAATTGATGATTCCTTGATGCATCAGGGTATATCTTATCAACCTGTTCCTTCTTTTAGTCAAGTTGTGCTGAAAATTTCTTTTCTCCTCAATTTCATTCAGTACCATTTTCTTAGTAATTTGATCTGCAACTGCATAATTATTCCATAAGCCACCTCTAGGTGCATCGCAGAGGGTATCTAATAGCAGTCATAGTCATCTATCCACCTCCGTAACTTTGTGTTCACTGCTGCTGCCTATCATGGGGAGGACACAGGTTTAGATTCCCGGTACTGCCAGGGATTTTTTTTCTAGGTGAGAGGACTGGAATAGTGTACATTCACCCTTGTGATGCCAAATGAGAAGCTACTGAAGCAAGCAGGTCTCGAGGTCAAGAAAACTGACACAGGCAGGATAGTGGTGTGCCGGACGTCATTGGCAGACGATGACACGGTGGTCGGCCAGTACCAATGGACAGAGGTTGCCTCTATGTTTTATCCACGTAATCGTCAAAATTTCTTCCTAGAAACACATTTCAAAAGATACCATCCTTTTCTAGTTGAACTGCTTGTTGTTCACATCTCGTTTTGGAGCAAGGCTACAGTTCAGGCAGATACCTCCAGAAAAGACTCCTTAACATTTAAATTTATATCCACTCCTAACATATTCCTCTTTTTCAGATATTCTGTCCATCAGACAGTCCAGCCTGCATTTTATATCCTCTCTGTGTCAGCCATCATCAATAATTGTGTTACCCAAATAACAAAATACTTCTATTATCTTCAGTGTCTCATTTCCTAATCCACGAAGTTTGTCCGAAAAGTATGTATAAAAGTTGAATAATAACTTTATTTTACAATTATTCAGGTATTACAATATGGCCTCCTTCAAAGTACTTGCCCTGAGATGTGATACACTTCTGCCAACGCTGTTTCCACTGTTGATAACATTGCTGAAAGTCTTCAGTTGTAATGTTGTTCAGTTGCTGTGTCCTTTCCACCTTGATGGCTTCCACATCTCCCAAGTGCCGCCACCGAAGCACCATTTTGCATTTTGGGAACATGAAGAAGTCACACAGGGCTAAATCGGGTGAATACGGTGGATGGTTTGTCATGGTTATTGACCTTCGGGCCAAAAACTCGCGCACAACGAGCAACGTGCAAGTGGGGGCGCATTTTCGTGATGAAGGATCCACCTGCCCCTTTTGCCAACTCCAGTCAAACTCGGGCCACACGAGCTCTGAGATGTGTCAGAACTTCAATGTAAAAGTTTCTGTTCACTCTCTTGCCAGGATCAATGCCCCTAGACTCAATGAAATGGATCAACATTGTCTTCAAATTGGACTCGCGACTTTTTTTGTTCTAGGTTCTCCTGTTAGTTTCCATTCCTTGCTTTGAGAGTTGAGCTCCACATCGTATCCGTAAAACCAGGACTCGTCTCCAGTGATGACTGAGTTGAGAAAGTCCCCTCGTTCCTCTGCTTCCAACCAATCCTCACAGCACTCGACCCTCTTTGATTTCTGATCTGGCGTCAAGAGCTTCTGTATGATTTATGCACACAATTTCTTCATTTCAAGTTTTTGTGTCAGGATTTCGTGAATGATTGTTTTGGTGATTGACAGCTCATCAGCAATCATTCTTACTGTGAATCTACGGTCTTTAAGAACACAAGCCTGATTTCGTTCAACATTTGCATCAGAACTCGATGTCGATGGGCATCCTGGGCAAGGGTCATCGTTCACTTCTTCTCGGCCATCCCAGAACCTTTTTAACCACTTGTTCATGGTTGGTTCCTTTAGAGAATTGTATCCGTAAACCTGTTTCAAAACCATAAAAATCTCAAGGCCATTTTTGCATACCTTTGCAAGAAACTTGATGTTGACGCACTGTTCCTCAATCAGAAAGAGCTCCATGCCGACGGCAAGTGAAAAAGGGTAAGTGTCAACAAGCTGCTGCACACTCCCACCTTCACACAGAGTGCTCTGACTCAAACTGAGCGTTGATGGGATTGAATACAGCAGTAGTCCGAGCTGGCGGTGACTGCAACCTCTAACATAAAGACATTATTCAACTTTTATACGTATTTTCCGGACAAACCTTGTGTAATGGACAATAAAAAAGTTCCCATTCAAGGGTGTTGCCACAGAGTAAAAGCAATGTAGCATGACTCCAGTGTGGTTACAGAAGCAATGTGTGACATTTGTGCCTTTCTGAAGTGCATGTAGTAAATATAAAAATTGGAACTACGGCACTGTTATTACCAAATATGTCCAAAAAGGATCACATACTGTTGTTCTTTTCTCAGCTGCTGGAAGACAAACACTGGTAGACATCCATCATACATTGAAGAATGTGTATGAAGGAGCACTTCTGTTGAAAACCACCATTGTGCATCAAGTTGGATAATACACATCCCCATAATGCAGGCACCAGCTAAAGTGGGTGACACTCGAGTAGCCACCCTGCAGTCCTGATCTCTACCTGTGTGCTTATCGTGACTTTGGTCCCTTAGAAAGGTCTTGAAGGATCAATGACTCCTGTTGCAAGAGGATGCGCACCAAGCAGTGACGGACTTCTTGACAAAGCAGGACACAGTGTTCTACCATGTGGGCATCTTCAACCTGGTGCACTGGTAGGGTGGTTGCCTCAGTTCTCATTATAATTTTGCCCGATTCGCATATGAGGGGTGGCTGAAAAGTTTCTAGCCCCAGATAGTTACTGTAATGTGTCGCATTAACACCACCACCTACTTTTATGGTGACCCTTTATGGGTACACAAGTCAAATGTCGCAGCTCCACCTTCATTAGTGTAGCCACTAAGATGCACTGTATACTGTAGTTTAAGCAAAGTGGTGAATACTGGGAGAATAAGGAACTGTGTAGTGGTTGAATACCTTCATTTGGAGGGAACAAATTCCAAGGAAATTGTGGAGAACACGCGGAATACACTTACGGACAGTGTTCCGTCTTGTGCAACAGAGAAAACCTGGGCGTCTGACTTCAAACACAGAAGAATGAGTGCTAGAGAAGCACCAAGGAATGGAAAGCCTGCCACTGATGAAACGGTGACTACAATTCACGATACAGTTTTGCAGGACATTGAAACCACATTTGGAATCTCCCACGGGCGTGCTCATGACACTGTTGTGGATATTTTGGGAGTGCTGAAAGATTCATCTAAGTGGGTCCACAAAGACTCTTTGATCCTGAGACAGAACAAGAGTCACAGCAATGAAACCATCCTTCACCCTCTACACACACACACACACACACACACACACACACACACACACACACACACACACACACACACACACACAAAATTCCATGTGCAAATTTGAGAAGAGAGATAAGGAAAATGAGGTGTGGAAAATTGGCTCACTGAACTCTTTAGTATCAGGACAATGCATCAGTGCACCAAGACCTGGCAACATTGGAAACTCTGCATGACTGCGGTTTTGAATTCTTACATCACCTACCATATTCTACAGATCTGAATGTGTCACACTTTTTCCTTTTCCCAAACCTAAAAAAATACCTCAAAGGATGATGATGCAGTGACTGATGCTTTGTTGGACTTGAAATCAAAGACCTTTTATTTGAATGGTTTGCAGAAGTTATCTGAGCATGCCTTCAAGTGTATTAGTGTACACAGGTATCATATAGACAAATAAATTGATATTATGAAATTTCTTTCATTCTTTATTTGTTAGGGTAGAATCTTTTCGACCCCTTCTTGTACAGCTTCCAAATGGAAACTCGTTGATCATCCCTCATAACTCCCTCCGCATCTCCTGATTCGACTTGACTACATTCCATTATCCTTGTCTTATGTTCATCTTAGAACTGCTCTTTAATACACTATCCATTACATTGTCTACCTCCTTAGCCGTCCCATTCAACTGACTACCATTTGGCGGACCTGGGTTCGATTACTGGTACGGCCAGCGATTTTTCCTCAGTGGGGGGTGACTGGTACAGGATGCACTGAGTCTAGTGAGGAGCTGCTTGACCGATTAGTAGTGGTTTCACAGTCAGAAAGTCCCACGAGAGAGGTGTGCTGACCAGCTGCCCCTCCATGCTGCATCACATTACACTACTGGCAGGGGCAACATGTTGGTTAGTGGAATTTTACCATTTATAAAACAACCAATGGATATTCCAGGTTGGAATGTCAACAATGCATGATTTTCATCCCTTCGATTCCATCTTCCAAATCCTTTATTTCTTTTCTCTGAACATTAATTCCTGTGCCTTCTAAGAGTCCTGTTCCTCACTCCAAACAACAAGAAATTATTGAAATGATGTAATTAAAGCTGTAACATTTCTTTGTCAGAACTGTCTGACGTGTAACGCTGGGACATGACATTTGTTGCATAGAAAACAGTATCAACAATCATCGACATGATTTGAAGTATTTTGTGGCTCAGCTCATAATCCAAATATATTTAGCAGTACAATTCATTGTGGGCTCTAGGTCGTATAGTTTCAGTTAATATCTTGACTTGCAGATGAAAGAACATTGTAGCTTTTGCTAAATCTCCAAAATGTAATCAACAATTAACACCACATTTTAAAAGCTTTGGTGATTGGCTAAAAAGAGTCACTTTTAAATGGACACTGATTTCAAAGTTGCAGAATTATAAAAACAAATTACAGTTCATGAGATACACTGAGCTCACATTACTTAGTCCAACAGATAAAACTGCACTTGGTTCCATGTGATATCAAGTCAAAGACTTGGTCCAACACAACTGCTCTCATTCACTAACCTCACTAAAACCATTAAGAAAGTTCACAAAGATAGATCAACTCAACTCATTGGTGCAAAGCATCAAAGGCACATTTTTACAATATTAACTTCAGGAACTGTTCTGGTGTTTATGAAAAATTATAACAGTTTTTATTTGATAGAGAAGTGCTAGGAGGCATTTTCATAACCAAATAATTTCAAAATGTGAAACACATGCCATTTTACAGTTGGAAAAAAATGAAATGTGTAATGTAATTAATATTCTCAAACATCAAAGAAAAAGAAAGAAATTTCAAACAAAATATTAATCCAAATGGCTTCCATTTTTGAACAGCAGATTTGTAATTATTGAAAAAACATAGCTGCAAAATGAATGGAATCAGATACTTCGTTGGCCAGAATATTTATCATAATCTACTATTGAACAGAAGTCGCTGTGAGACAGATTCATTAAAACCTTTAACTATGTTGTCTGTAAACATGCTCTGAAGGATAATTTCATGCTTATCCAATTTGTGAGACTATGGCAGGAAGGTTGGCAGCATGGTAAGTTGCCTGTCAATTTTTCATACACCACAGTGACATCATTCAAACAGAGAACCACTACTGTGAGACAAACCATCATCCAGTGGTAGCCTGGAGTCAACAACCTGATTAGAGCATAAGAGTTGTGGGTCATAGGCACCCACAAGAAAATGCAAAAGAGCTGTGCACTGCCCATTTAGAAGGCAGCTGTATTAGTACAGACCAGTCACAAAGTTTTTTCTGAACTAAATCGGGATATTTTTAAAAAACCAAGACTAAACCCACACAGGCTACAATTCAAAATAACAAATCACTGTATTTCATCTTATTGAGATTTTTGCTCACTTTTCAATCTCCTTCATAGAATCTTCTTTCTCATCAAGAAAGCAACAAAACTTGAGAGATGTAAATCACTAAATCATCTTCATTATTATTTCAGCTTCCAATGTTGCTGCTGGAAAAAGGTTCCTCTCAGCTCACCAAGTGTTCATAATCAGGCTGAAAACTCATCTGAAGCAAAACGGAAAAGTTTGAAGAAGTTGTCATAGTTTTCATAACAATGAGAAAATTCCTTCCACTAATCAAATTTCAGGTAAAAAAGTTCTTCTCTTCTTCCTTGAGAAAATTCTTTAACTGCACACATTCTTCAAACATCAAATCCCCATCTACAAGAAATCACTTACACAAATTCTGAAAATGAGCTCTTTTTCATTGTCAGTGAAAATGGTTTGAAAGTTGTGTAGACACTTTCTTCAAAGTACAAATCATTTTTCACCAAAGTTTATACTGTGCTGCAAGTAAACTGCCATTTTGTTGTGGTTTGCCTGCTTTGTTTCTCTGTTGTCCTTGGCATACTGGCTGAAAACATAGGGGGTGGACGTGCAGTACTGTCTACTATAAATGATGTACCTGACAGATGCACAGCTGTGTTTCACAGTCTTTTACTTTCACTTTTCACAACCTCCCAATAATACACGGTTATATATGGGCAGTGCACAATTTCCCATAAGGCTCATTACTAGTTTCCAGGCAAACATCCACATACTGCTACAATAGTTTTCTGTTGAACATCTACAGCAATAAAAACATAACCAAATAATTCACAGTTCTTTCGGAATAATCAGGTACATATGGAACAGACACTGTCATTGCTTTAACACATGGCCTATTCGTGTACCACTTACATCACTGTTAAGGTGATGCACCGTGGTTGTTCTAACCAACACAGCTTCCTCGACTGAAACTTGGCCATGAACTGACTGTCTCATGACCCTTATATATCACCACAATAATAGGTACCAAAACTACACATTGTTCAAAGTTAAATTTACAGAAATTGCAATTAAAATCAGTTAACTGAATACATCTAAAAACTCCGTCTTTTTAACAGTTTCTTCTACTACAAGAGTTAGGCCGAATTTTTTGTTTTAATCATGAAATTCATATATATAGTTATGCAAGCAACACTTTTGTCTAATCTGTTAATTACCTTAGAATTAATTAAGGGCTCGCTTTGCTAACATGTGTCCAACTAGAGCCAAATAGACACTTTACGAATACTAGCATTTCATATTCCAAATGTTTGCAATTATTACAAGATTTTTATTTGCTTACAAGTCAACAATAGAATTCAAGTTACATGAAAATGAGAGATTTTGCCCTATACTAAAAGATACTAACTTTGGAATACTCAATATAAATTAGAAAATCAATTACATAAACAAAATTCAACCTGGTGTTAAATTCTGTAAAACTGAGGGCCAACCTTTCTCTTTTATGAAAATGCATGTTATATTCTTATATGTTAATAATAATTAGTTAAAAGTGAAAAAACGAATTTTAAGGAGGCATATGGCAAAACAAGGGGGAAGTAAAAATTATCTCAGCTTCCTTCGTCACAACTTCTCTTTTGAATGTTTTGATATGATCATCATATATCGGCATCATGATGACTAAGGCTGCAACAGGGGAAAGAAACTGCACAACCCTATTCAGTTTTTTCAGCAGAGAATTACAAAGCATTGTCAAGATTGACCTCTGATGCACAGCTCAAAAACAATGTCTATTGAGTCAAGTATGGCAACTTTGCGCTCTTAATAAAAGCAGAAGTTTAAAGTCAAGACTGCCCCTCAATTGAAATCAGTAATGAACAATTTGAAGTGAAGAGCACAACATTATATAAAAAGATGTCCATTTTTATGTAACCATGATTTTTATCCATCCCAAAAAAGTACAATTGGGAGCTGGGAGTTGGGTTTCCAACCAGATATTTGGGATGACCTTACCTAAACTGGGATATCAGGCAACTATGGTCAACACAGAATCCAAGCCTCCCCATTATCAATGTGGCCTCCATTACAGATGACGCTAACATCCCTCCCCCAAAGCACTGGTCTGTGGAGATGGGTACCGGAAAACACAGAATGGGTGCTCAATCAGTGGGGTAGGATTCCGTTCACTGATGCATCCAGGAGTAACCTGGCATCTAATGATTGTCAAGGAAAGGTGTGGAAGCAGCAGGAAACTATGAGACTCAGAGGGCCTTAGACACGGGTTCACAGGTAGATGCCGTGTTTCTTGACTTCCGCAAGGCGTTCGATACAGTTCCCCACAGTCAATTAATGAACAAAGTAAGAGCAAAGGACTATCAGACCAATTGTGTGATTGGATTCAGGAGTTCCTAGATAACAGAACGCAGCATGTCATTCTCAATGGAGAGAAGTCGTCCGAAGTAAGACTGATTTCAGCTGTGTCGCAGGGGAGTGTCATAGGACCGTTGCTATTCACAATATACATAAATGACCTGGTGGATGACATCGGAAGTTCACTGTGTCTTTTTGCAGATGGTGCTGTGGTGTATCGAGAGGATGTAACAATGGAAAATCGTACTGAAATGCAGGAGTATTTGCAGCGAATTGACCCATAGTGCAGGTAATGGCAATTGAATCTCAATGTAGACATGTGTAATGTGCTGCGAATACATAGAAAGATAGCTGCCTTATCATTTAGCTACAAAATACCAGGTCAGCAACTGGAAGCAGTTAATTCCATAAATTATCTAGGAGTACCCATTAGGAGTGATTTAAAATGGAATGATCATGTAAAGTAGATGCCAGACTGAGATTCATTGGAAGAATCCTAAGGAAATACAATCCAAAACCAAAGGAAGTAGGTTACAGTACACTTGTCTGCCCACTGCTTGAATACTGGTCAGCAGTGTGGGATCTGTACCAGATAGGGTTGATAGAGAAGATCCAACGGAGAGCAGCGCACTTCATTACAGGATCATTTAGTAATCGTGAAAGCATTATGGAGATAATAAATGAAGTCCAGTGGAAGACTCTGCAGGAGAGACTCTCAGTAGCTCGGTATGGGCTTTTGTTGAAGTTTCGAGAACATACCTTCACCGAGGAGTCAAGCAGTATATTGCTCCCTCCTATGTATATCTTGCGAAGAGACCATGAAAATAAAATGAGAGAGATTAGAGCCCACACAGAAGCATACTGACAATCCTTCTTTCCACGAACAATACGAGACTGGAATAGAAGGGTGAACCAATAGAGGTACTCAGGGTACCCTCCACCACACACCGTCAGGTGGCTTGCGGAGTATGGATGTAGATGTATGACAGACTGACTAACTTTTACTGTATGCTGCAATGCAATTCAAAGTGATGCAGATACTACTTTTTGCTACAGTCACCAAGATCTGTAAACAATTGTAACATCCCAGCAACTGTTCAGTTTCTTGACTGTGTAAATCTGCCCCTCAGTCATGGAACAATTTGAGGACTGCTGTGTGAATTTCCTCTTTGATGGAAAATCTCTTTCCTGACATATATCCATCCAGCTTGCTGGAAAGACTGAAAGGTCTTCATCAAATTGTTGGCACTGTTTCACTACGACTGGATGCTACATTGCATTGCACCTCATTTGGGACATACACTGCCAGAATTTCATGGCAAATTTGTGTGCAATTTAGATGTTTTGCCAACAAGAACCATACTGTTCCCTGTACTTCAAGTTTGGAGTGCCATTTCACTCGCACAATGTGATGAACCTGTTGTCTGTACTGCAGCAGAATTGTCTCTGCAGGAAATAGGGAACATGCCCACTCTTCCAGCAGTGTGCCGTGCCTGTTGCGTAATGGTCTTAGCATGAGATGATGTGTAACTTAATTTCAGAAGTCCCTATACCTCAAGTATATCTCTTGAATGAATCAGTAACCATCCAAGACCATTTCTTCAGCAATTCTTTTGGATCAGTGCTCATTGTGTAGAAGCAGAAGAAGATACACACATTTACGTGAGTCAGGAGGCAACGGTTCAAATCTGTGTCCAACCTTTGCTAAAGTTAAGGAAATTATGCCTTCCCTCTGCAACAGAAAATTCTCTGGAATTAAACAATGCTAACCTGCATTTTGTTCTGTAGGTAGTGCAACATTCTTTAATAATTCTCCTGATACTGTGTTACTATCACATTTTTACTGTTGCATGATGTTTGCTGATCTCACTTGGTGATGGGGTGGTAGGGTCAACCAATAACCCTCTGGAAATTTATACAGTGAGATAATCACCAGCCTATATGGTCCCAGGTAGGGAGATTGGGGCCCACCCAAACAGAACCCTGCTTGCCTCAGTACAGCATATTCCATAGCAGTTACTCAGTAATGATTGTTTCACTTGAATAGCCAATCCCCTTAACCCTTATTGACAAATTGTGCATCTTCAAAATTATTTTCCTCCTACAATTTTCACAGTTCAGCCAATAAAATCAAATTTCCATGCACTATGATGTACAATGTTCCATTACTGTGTCATTGGATGGTAGGCAAAAGCATGCCCAGAGCTTAGAGTAGCAATAGACTGTTCATGTTAACAAGTCCCCAGCTCATGAAATCCATGTTTGACAAATGTGCACCCAGTCAATGAGACTGATCTCATCAAGATGTTCAACATTTGTCATGACCCAAAAATCAAAAGTGGAATAAAGAATAATGAGGGCAGAGCAAGCATTTAACATGCACCCTGCCCCAAACCCCCCACCATTTTGTTTTCTGGAAGTTGAGGAAGACAATTGTAACCTGAGAACTATTCTCGTCTGAGGTTCTCATTGCACAGCATTAGTTCATGCTGACTATTTACTGAACTTTGTTGCTTTTTGTTTCAGTCTTAATCTTCAACAAAATTTTATATGTGTGACCCAGACACATATGAGGAGCTTACATGCAAAGGCAAACATGTCTGGAATTTAAAATTAACGAGACACACAATGGATCAAAACAAACAGGATAAGCAGAACCTAAATAATCATATAATTTAAGTCACACTGTTGTTCTCATGCAGAGCAACAGTTTGTGCTTCTGTGCTCCCTCATAATATGTAACCTAGTACTAATAATTGTTTTTACAAGGACACAGTTACTTATCCACTGACTGCATTTTTGATAGAATAGGAAAACGTCTAAGAAAATGGCCCACAATTGTAATGAAAGAGGAATACAATGAGATCTACAATCAGTGAATGAGTTAAGAAACGTTGCTGACAAATATGAAATCCCTATCTAAGGGCCTGCAATATCTACATTACATATGTGAAATAAAATGTATTTCCATACACAAGTACAAAGCTATGGGAAACACTCGTACTGATGTTGAGGCAACTGCCTTTTGGAAATCCCAGCTAGATGTGAAAGAGCAGATGAACCATTACAAAACCCTTTCCTTGGACAAAATCCAATGTACTCTTCACCCACACAATCTAAGATAACAGGAAAAATAATGTTGATGGTTTACAGTAAACTATTTTTTAAGAAGACTGGTGAAATCACTAGGAATAAGTTGGAACACAACCATCACTGAATACTTCTAAAGATAGTTAATGCCACAGTTACATTTCAAATAATTGTGAAGTAACAATAAAACCTGAAATTTGAATAAAACAGTGAAAACAAATATTAGAGCTACAGTTGCCAATTTACAATCTAGTACTACTAATCCCATGTTCCCTGTGACATTAACTGTCTTGAGGTGATTTCCATGCATCAATGCAGCAAGCTGTAGAATGATAACTGTAACTGAATGCAGAAAATTAAGAATTGGAAATATAACAATAACAGACACAGTGTAATCCAATGAGCAATTGTACATTCACTCACTCATTTATATTTCATTTGTACTGAATAACCTTGTCTCTGAGCTGGAATTTATAATGCCAACACTTTTAGGGACACCAGTTGTGACATTTCACACCTTCCAGAAGCACATGAAAATATTCTGAATTCAAATTTTGAAGATGGAACATATTGGCACTATAATACACAGATGGAACATGATTCAGCAGCAGAAACTTATTACAAAACTAGATACTGTTATAAAGAGGAGATTCCTGATTTTGTTTATATTTTGCTGTAGCATCTCAATATGATCCCTGTGTTTAGACGCATCTCTACCAATTCAGTTACAGTTATCTTGACAGAGAGAACACTTAAAATAGCAGAATGTCTGTGCTAGTAGTAAGTGGCATACATTAAAATCTTTCACATCAGATCTCTTAAAGAGGTTGAATTGCAATCACACAATTCCATTTCTGAGATTTAGAAACAGTTTATGTTGGGACCACTATAAAACCACTTACATGCTGCTTTGGTCCTTGAGATGTGCCAACACTAATTTCAATGACTCGGATGGCTTGCTGTCAGATGCATTTTGATCTTTTCTGGTGTCCTAGAGCTTTGGTCATCATGTGGTAGTTTAGTTTCAATGATCATACTTGTTGTCTGCGAATATTCTATCATAAAAGTGTTCTGATAGTAAAACAAGTAGAAACATGCAAAAACTAAGCTCATCTGTTATGTTTCCAAATCGTCGTTCACCCAGAGAGGTGCTGGTGAGTATCCACAACAATGACGGCCTTTACCTAAGAGAGTTACATTTAAATAGGTTTCATTTCTTCTGCTGCCTTTGTAGCAGTGAGTCTATAGTACACTGTGTGCCTCTAGTAGTGAGTTTGTAAACTTGATCAAGTTCATGCCATATTGCCTCCTAATAAGATGGAAGGAGGAGGTCGGAATTGAGAAAAGTGCTGTAATTATAGCTCTGCAGTGCAAAGGCTATTCTAGCAAGGCAATAGTAACAAAATTTGGCTTAACCAAGCCTACAGTGGTGTATACATTGCACCAGTTCAAGCAGACTGGTGCCAGCACAAGTGTTTGACAATCTGGAAGACCCAGAGTAACACTGTAAAGCAAAGATTAGTTCATTTGTGTACAGAGTAAATGGGAGGACCCTTCCTGCACCTCAAATTAACAACAAAGTAAACAATATGTGAGAAGCTCCAACCTTTGTCTCAGCAGAGCAATGACATTTATGTGACCATGACTTAAATGGATGGATAGAAAGAAATTGAACTGACTGCAATGGGTACAGCAACGGAAAAACTGGAGAGCGCAACAATGATGCGAGATGGTGCTTGTGGATGAAACAAATTTGAAATTTGGAAGCCTTCACTGAATGTTTACTCATTGACTTTGTGGAGAACATATGAAGTCAGCATGTAGTGCCAATGACAAAGAGTGGTGGAGGGTCAGTCACTGTGTGGGGATGTTTTGTGGGTGATAGAATCAGTTTTTTTGGTGAAAATTAATCGTACATTAAGGAAGGAAGGATATGACAAGATACTGATCAACAATTCAGTTCAATCTGCCAAGAGACATATTAGTTGTGGGTTGTTCTGCAGCAAGACAATGATCCCAAACAGACTTCTAAATTGTGCTGACAGTAAGTCAATAGAGGAGAAAAATTTGCGAAACTGAAGAATATGGTCTGGTGAAGTCAGCCACCTCACATAAGTCCCATCGAATAATTAAGGGAGGGAGGAAGTAGATTAGTGTTTAATGTCCTGTTCACAACGAGGTTATTAGAGACAGAGCACAAGCTCAGATTAGGGAAGGATGGTGAGGGAAGTCAACTGTGCCCTTTCACAGGAACCATAATGGCATTTGCCAGAAGCGGTTTAGGGAAATCACAGAAAACCTAAATCAAGACTGCTGGACACGGGTTTGAACCGTTATCCTCCCGAATGTGAGTCAGTGTGCTAACCACTGCACCACCTCACCCTATGGGATGAACATGGCAGGGAGATCAGAGAACTGAGGTAATGTAATGTTGAAAATCTATGGATTACGGATGTATTGGACTGTAATCTCAGCAAAAGTATTATCTCCATAATGCTGACAGTCTGTGCAGCTGTTATTAGCATGAAGGGAACTTAAAGACAGAGAGAGAAAATATTTGTATTGTTAGCCTATTTAGTTTGAAGAGTGTAGTTGTCAATTAAAATAAAGTGTACAGCTTTTTTTTTCATAGGTGATCGAATACTTTTGACCTGTAGTATATACTTAGTAACAACAATAAACAGAAAATAAGCAAATATTGAGATCCTTGTCAAGGAAGGTAATTTATTTACTAAACTAGACAGGTTACAATAAAATGCATACCATGTACTCTGCTGAAAAAGGAAACTGCAACACCCTCAAGGAAATGGTCATTTTTTGTCACACGATGTGACATCATTGTAATTCAGGTCAAATGAAACACGTGTCACAGTGAAGGGTGTCCTGTCACATCACTACAATGCATACAACTCTCTGATGGCAATGCAGGTGTATATTCTCACACACATAGATGATCATAAAGGTGCCAAATGGCATCCTGTGATACATTGCCCCAAAGCATCTTGGGCTGTTTGTTGCAACTTGGCAATGGTCCTTGCAAGCTCTGGAGAAAAAGTATGTTCCCAGACAGACAGACAGAAGCTACTCTCAGCAATAACAACAGAGTAGCACTTGATATTCCATTTGACCCCTTCATGACACCCGAGTCACTGTGCATCAGTGGTAATCTGGCCAGAACCGCTCTTGATCGCAGTCCTGCAGCAAGATGATAACAAGCGTTCATCAGAGACAAGGGTATCATCTCGAGTGCCCCAGGGAATTGTGATAAGGCCATTATTTTCTGTATACATGGATGATCTGGAGTACAGCAATCTGCAGCTGTGGTATATGGGAAGAGTGAATGTACAAGGTTATAGACAACATTTAGCTAGTCTCATGAGTGGCAGCTAGCTCTAATGTAGAAACATGTAAGTTAATGCAGATGAGCTTGAAAAACAAAACCCGTAATGTTCAAATATGGAACACACAGATGTAGACATCTTCTATTTGACACAATCTCATCATTTACATACCCGGATGGAATGTTACACGGTAATTTGAAATTGAATGAGCATCTGAGGACTGTGGTAGGGATGACAAACAGTCTGCTCTGGTTTATTGGCAGATTTTTGAAAGAGTGTGTTTCATCTGTATAGAAGACTGCATATAGGACATAACTGCACACTTTCTGAAGTACTGATGGACTATTTGCGATCAGCACCAGGTCAGTTTAAAGTGAAACATCAGAGCAAGTCAGAGGTGCGCTGCTAGATTTGTTACCCGTAGGTTAAAATAACTAACAAAAATTACAGAGATGCTTCAGGAATTTAAATGGGAATCCCTGAAGGAAAGGAAACGTTTGTTTTATAGAAAAATATTGAGAAAATTTAGACAACTGGCATTTAGAGCTATCTACAGAATGATTCTACTTCTACCACCATACATTTCACATAAGGATAACATATGCAAGATTAGAGCTCTTGCGGAGTCTTGTAGACAGTTGTTGTTCCTTCACTCTACTTGCAAGTGGAACAGGAAATGAATGACTAGGAGTGGTATGGGGTAGCTTATGTGACACACCAGGCAGTGTCCTGGGGTACATACCCACAGATGTAGGCACAGACCTTTTCCCACGATCCTTGACGACACAATGTGTACCTCAATTTCATTCACGGATTATGTTTGGTCGGTCACTGCTGTCGTGTAATGCATCAATCTTGACACGCATCTGTACTATGTGGATGTCCTGAACCTCATCTACAGGTGAGGGCACATTCCACAGACCACTGTTGATAGAAATGACGCATCACCGATATGTTGTGCCCGACATGTGTAGCAGTCCACCAATACATCCATACAGCTCCCTGCAGGCACACAATACATTCGATTCAAAATGTTTGACGCATTTCAGCAGGAGTATGTACTCTTTGGTGTGCCATGGTTATACAGTAGAATTAACGTTGCAAACACTGTTCAACCCTAAACTCAGCACAGTTGCAGCCTGCAGAATCAAAGGAGAGGGTGCACAGACAGCCCTCACGAGCACCGTGACTTCAAAAAATGAATAACTGACACTAAAACCCCTCAGCACGCACTTGTTATACCCAGGTGCCACTGAATACAGTTCTTTCCTGGCCGAACACAGGTTTGATACATCTATTCACATTATTCTATTCTCTGAAGTTCTCTTCATACCTATATGACTACTGCAACTTACTTATGTTTCCAAACTGTGAAATCCTCATTGCCTTGGAATGTGTCGTACTTATTATTATTATTATTATTGTTGTTTTTCGCAAGAAGTTGTACCACAAATATCTTTTTTCCCCATATTGATTCAATTGCATCCAAGTGTTTATTCAATTTACCCATCAAATTTTTACCATTCTATTCTTGTCTGCACTGCTTATCATCCAATTTCACTACCACACAGCTTTACCCCAATTACCTTCAGCAACTTTTTCCTAACACTTAAATTTATATTGTATATTAATTAAATCCTTTTTCCAGAAGTGCTTTTTGTGCTATAACGATCCTGCATTTTATGAGGGGCACTCAAATAACAACTTAACACTTGCCGCAAGTTCCGTTCAGAAGTAATCACTGCACACGTTAAGGCATTTATCTCACTGGGTGACAAGATGATCAACTCTTGTTTTGAGGAAGGCAAATGGCTGCTGATGATTCCACAACTACTATCACTTTAGTGCTTCCTCTTCCAACTGAAACTGACATTCATGCATATCTTTCTTTCTTCAGATAAGCAAAGATATGAAAATCACACAGAGAAAGATTTGGGCTGTATGGAGGGTGTTGCAGCATTTCCCAGCAAAATCAGAGGAGCATACATTTCATCCAATTGGCAGCATGGGGGCAAGCATTATTATATAACAGGACGATTCCAGCTGACAGTATTCCAATAGCCTAAGGTAAAGTGCCAAAGCCAACAATGGAAACATTCCATGTCTCCCCCAACAAAGCAACCCAAAACTGTTCACACAAGTTCTGTTAAGGCCACGATGACCTTAATGCATGACGATTACCACCTGCCACATTGTGAATTGGAGAAAGGCTACACTTCAGTGACTTGCAATGTTACCCAACCAACATCCTCCATAAAGCCTCAATCTATCACTGTGTGATTCTCACATCTTTGGCAGTCTGAAGAAAGATGTGCACGGACGTTGCTTTCAGCTGGACACGGATTCGGGTGCTGTTGTGGATCTGTCAGTGGCTGACTGTGTTCTACAGAAAAGGAAGTGATAGTTTCATCTCCCATTGGGATAAATGTCTTAATTTGTGTGGTGACTGCTTTTTAATGGAAGCACTCCATGGTTCTGTCATGTCAGGTGTTACATAAAAAACACAATTTCTAATTAAATGACAAAGCACCTAATTTATTTGAAAATTACTAGTATTACTATGTTAATACAAAACACAAAGACGGCAGTTAAACACGAAACAAAATATTTAGCAAATGTCATCCATGGCTTTGTACACACACATTCATTCTTTGGACAAAATTTTTGATGACTCTAGAGCAAAGTTCCACATGAATTTGATCCATGACATGTCTAATTTCTACTTTGAGGTATGGTATGGTTCAACTAAATGCAAGATCTGACATGCCTCCACAAAACAGTCATATGGTGTCATATCACGTGACACCAGTGGCCAGTTCACATCGCCATTACAAAGATGAGACAAGCAGGAAATCTTTCTGTTAGCACCCTAGTTGTTTCAACAAGCATTGTGGCAGGTTGCCCTCATCCGGTTGGTGGATGTCTTTCACATTCACATTCAATTCATGCCCTTGCAATTGCGCCCATAAAAACTGTTATCATCTGGCAATAACAATCACCAGTGACTCTCACTGCATTTCGAGTCTTGCCTTCAAAAACGTATGGCCCATAACCTGCACAAAACAGTGACTTGTTCTGGATAAAGACACTTCTCGCTGACTTTGTAAGGATTCTCTGTGCCCCAAACCCAGCAATTTTGGTTATTCACACAACCTTTAAGCCAGAAAGGTGCCTTGTCACAGAAGATTTTTTGTTGTTGTTGAAATTCTAGTTTTGTGAATACCCAATCAGCAAATACTTGTCCATTGACCTCAGCTCATGTGTTGTTTGGATCATAAAAGAATGTAAATGCAGATCTTTGTTAAAATTCAATGCAAATTCAATCTCAGAAGGGCTCACCATTGAGAATGGCGGTGAATTCACTTCACTGCACATGTAGCAGTGGGACATTGATGACCGAGACATTCCCTACCAGTTGACAAGTATGAGGACATCCATGTGATTTTATGTTTCCAGTCAATCATGTATCTTCGAATTTCCTTACCGGTCTCTGCACTTTTGACACATTAGGCAAATTTCGGATACCAAAAATTACATGTCTTCAAATGGTCTCTGCATGGCATTCAATGTACTTGAAATGCCCTTTAAAGATCTGGATTGTTGATCCATCATGTATCACTTCTGTTTTACTGCCTGCTCAGTGTAGAGACTGAAAAACATTTGGGATAGGCTGCAGCCCTGCCTGTCCTCCTTCTCAGTTAGCACTTCCCTTTCAGTTCTTTGACTCTTGTAATGGCAATGTCCTTTGTGCACAACCTGCACACTGCCTTTGGCTCCCTGTATTTTATCACCATAGATTCATAATTTTAAATCTATGTTCTTGTCATCAGTGTCAAAAGCTTAGGTTCTTCACATGTCCATTAATTTTGAAGACTGCATAATTTTCATTGAGTGTACAACCCTTATAAATCTACAGAACCTTAAACTTTTCTTTTTATCAGTAATTCCATGCCTATTATATGCTACAGACAGTTTGTTAACAGAAAGAACATTGAGAACTTTTCCACTTGTGTCCTGACAGGAACAGTACTTGACAAAAAGTAAGACATTCTTGCAACTTGACAACAGGTTATGTCAAATACCTTCTAATTCACATTTCTGCTACAGAAATGCTGATTTGGCACATTAATATGGGAATGTGGGAGATTAAGCAAAGAAATTCTTCAATAAACAATGACAACTGGCAATTAAAAACAAGTGATTTGCTCTAAGTATGCAAATATGCTAATTTTTTACTATCTAAAATTTTATTTCTTTTGAGTCACCCTTCACATGTTGTAATGCACACATAACAAAATGAATTTTAAAGTTCTGCTAATTGTACTTTACTTTCATATTCCTTGCTATGATCCTCCTTTCTCCCAAAGCTCTTCAATCTGTAATGCCAACTGAATGCTGTTGCATTAAGAGTTAAATGTATCTCCTTATCTTGACCTCTTTTCTGTTTAATTTCATCATAAACATGCTGATCTCCAATACTGAGGTAAACATTCATACTGGCGTTCCTTACAACTGCTTCATTGTTCTTCGTCAACACTGTTTAGTAATACAACAGTCTGCAAATGAAGCATATTATTATCCATAGTGATTGCTTCATGTAACTGTGTATCATACAACTTTTAATACCCAATGAAGCATATTTACAGTATATATGTTTAACAACATGTCATAAATCCACACATTAAAATAATGTATGCAATTTGCAGCTAACACAAGCCAATTACAATGCATGTTGTCTCATGATGATTTAGTTAGTTTAAGGTTGAGACATACTAGGAATTAGGCCCAAACCAGCAGATTCATGTGTAGTATCTTGCAAATAAATGATTTTAAAGAACAATTTAACATCCTAGTACTGGGTGATTATAATTGAAATGCAGGTGCTCACAGAGGTCCAGTGTGTGGTGTACATATCATGTGGCAGCAAAACTTGGTAGATATTATAATGCATAAATACAGAAGTGATTTTTTTTTCCAGAGTAAAAGTTCCAATTTTGGCCCCCGAGTGCAAATCTGGCACTGTGAATGCAAGAAAGATGTATAGACATGTTTGCACATAAAGTGGATTAGGAACAGGACATGAGTAGATAAGATCAAACAAGACAGGAGGGAATAATTGTCAGTTTATTACTAAGCACTTTTTACACAATTTGCTCAATATAAGCACTGGAGATGTCTACAAAATGCTGAATGGGATTAGATTTGCACCTGGTGACAAAAATTGAAATTAATTTTTTTCCCAATGTAAATTGGTAGATACACTAGTGGGATAATGCAGAACCAAGTTTCACCTTCATATGGTAATTACAGCCCACACTGGATCTCCCTGAGCAGAAACACTTCAGTTGTAACCACCCAGCATTTTACTCGAGTTCAGAATCAGACATCCCCAGCTACAATAACAAATAGTAAAGAATAATAACACAGTACTTTAGTGCAGTATTTTGATGATTTGTAAGTAATTCTTTGAAAATCATGATAAAACACAGTTTTATGTTTCTATTCTTTATTGAAGCCACACAATTTCAATTTTACAACAGACGTTTCCAGGTTTCTAACGACAAAGTTAAGAGACACACTATAAATAAGGGAAATGGCCTTCTCATTGGATGTGACCAGAGTGTCACATTATAAATGAGGAATGTGATGTAGAAGGGCACAAACTGAGTCATTTATCAAACAGAATATGAGTATTAGATGATAATATTTTTCATTTATACATTAAGTGCATGCATGGAAATCTTTTTGTGACTGTACAAGGTAATATATTCATGAAATCTCAATCAAGAAACAAAAAGTTTGTCAATGACAATATGTTCACCTTTTGACTGTAAAACTGTTGATTTGTTAATCCCAATATTGCAATTTTGATCATGTGGGAATAACTGCATGTTAGCACATGTCAAAATCCGACAAGCATATGACATGACAAAGAGAGATAGTTTCATGACATTGTGTTCCTGATTACAACTTTTTATATGTACCGCACTGTTCCATAACATTTTGTGGGGTAAATGATTCCATATTTGTTTTTGTTTCATATAAAATAGAAGCTGGTTTTACCACTTGCTTTTCTGTGGGCTCACATATAGTTGTTCCTGTGTACAAATCTGCGTGTAAACTACTTGATTTAAATGTGTTTGGATATGTTGCACATTTTCTACTTTATGTTCATACATTCCTCTGTACTTTCTCACATTTAATGGAGAACTTCATGCTAGGAAGCTTTTGACAAAATTGGTATTTAACTTTTTTACATCTTGTCATTGAATGACTATGCAATTCTTCTTTGAACACTATTGCTTTTTGCCACAGACTATTTTTTGTAGTCTCAGTGACTGGAGAACCCTTCCTCACAAATACTAAAAAATTCAACAGCAGCTTCAAATATTTTATCACACATTATTGACAAGTACTACAAACAATACATTTTAGCAAAAATTGATGCATTAGAATCATCCTTCCACTCCAATGAGTTCTCCATTAAATGCAAGAAAGTATGGAAATGAACACAAACAAAAATAAGGTAGAATATGAGCAATATACTTACAATTTAGCAGTTCACACATGGATTTGTAAGCAGAAACAAATATATATGAGCTTGCAGAAAATCATGTGATAAAAGCTACTTCAATTTTATAAGAAACAAAAACACAATAAGAACAATATTATGAAAAAGATGGACTGCTATTCACCACATGGAGCAATCAGTGAGCTGCAGACAGGTATAATGAAAAGAGTGCTAAACATTTAAGCTTTTGGCTGAAAGGTCATGTTCAGAGATAGAAAGCAATTATATATTCACACACTCGTGGCCACTTCCACCTAATGTGGAATTATTTATCTGCCACAATATTACAGGTATTAGCAAAAATCAGACAGAGTAGGAGTAACATATTTACAGTACGATTTATGGGAACAGGATACAAGTAGTGGTATACGGAATAAACTGTCCCCAGTAATATTTGCACATACATATATTTCGACAATTATCATACACATGCACACAGTACAAGGTATAAGAATGGACTGAATTAAAATAGTGGCTCGGATAAGTGACCTGAGTCCCAAAGATTAATGTTGTCTATTGTTGATATGACCTATCAATGCCACACAGCACCTCCACCCCCTGGCAGTAAGGAGTACTGCATATGAGTCTTGAGGGGAGACCATGTGGGCATTGATGTTGCTGGTATTCGTACGAGCTGGGAGCCACACAACCAGGACCTCCACCCCTACCGTGGTGGATTTTGGAGGCAAAGCAATGGGAGGCAGGTCTACCTTGAAGTCGTTGAGCCAGCGAGGGTAGATGATGCGGAGGCCAGCCTGAGAGCAGGTGAGTTGAACGGAGGATGGTGGGGTAAGCCCGGATGCTGATCAAGCTGTCCGGTGAGATGAAGGTGGCAGTTGTCATCAGGTCTTACTCACGAGGGAGGGTGAGGCTATGCACAACACTGATGTTTAACTGGTCGTCGGGTGGCGGGCAGTGGTGTCTGCATTGTGTGACTCTTCTACCAGTACCGTATGCCTGTTACCCCCCCCCCCCCCCCCTCCCCACTCACTGCTCCAGCTGGCCTTCGAACTGCATAACCTCACTCACCCTGGTGTCTGCTCCAGCACATGGCTCATCTCTGAGTGTTTAATTTGGAAAAATATAAAATGGTACTGTCAGACCCTGGCACACTGCTGCATCCCCTGCCAATGCAAAAAAGTCAGCCGCCATACCGCCCCACCACTGGGCAAGTTCAACATCCCTCCCGGACGATTTCATCACGTACATATCGATCTTCTTCCACCATCGCGGAGGGCCACAGATACATTCTATCCAGAATTGACCACACATCCCACCAAGTAGAGGCAGACCCCTTACCTAACATCACTGCTGACAGTTTTATCTCCTCATGGATTGCTAGGTTCAGTTGTCCGACCACCATCACTACTGACTGAGGTTGGCAGTTTGAGTCTTCCCTGTTCACCATGTGACATCTGCGGCATAAAGAAAATTCACGCCACAGCCTACCACCCACAAAGCAACAGGCTAGTGGAATGGAGGCACATCACTCAGGTGCCACAACTGCCTCTGGTCTGATGCACTTCCATTAGTACTGCTCAGTCTCCGTTCAACTTTCAAGCCCAACTTACAGGAACTATCTCAGAATTCGTTTTTGTGGAGAACCCCATCCTACCAGGGGAATTCATTCAGCCTCAAGTACCTGAAGACTTCCCACTCCCCCGATGTCATAAGTTGCATGCACACCCACTTCAAACATGCACGTCTTCAGCCACTTGCCAACCATTTTCAACACTTGCTCCCATGTAATGCTGAGAGAATTCGGTCTGACAGCCTCTGCAACCACCTTATCTCGGCCCCTTTAAAGTCCTGCAGCAGGGCGATACAACTTTCGACATCAACGTCAAAGACAGTCCTCAAACTGTTTTGTTACACCAACTCAAACCAGCACTCATGGACCATGATGTCCCTATGCTGGCTCAGTCTGATCCTCCTAATGACTCTCCTGCCAGTCTCCCTCCCACTGTGGAGTCCGACAGTGTATCTCCTCAGGCCACCACACTGTTTTATTCACCTGACACCTCCCTGTCACCTTCTACGGGTTTCTCAGACACGTCACCCTCCACCTCGTGTGCAGGTTTTGCTGCTACCTTATCGACTATGGAGACACCCTCTCCGTCAGTCACCCTGCTCTGCAATGTACCCCCGCACCACGTTGACAACATTTCAGACATCACTCTCAATGTTCGAGTTCTCATTCTACTAGCAGACACCACTGAGAAGAGTCACACAACAGCTTTGTCCGCAATGCTAGGGAATTGGGAATCTAGTTTTAGTAAACACAATGGATGTTTGAGGGCCTGTGAGGAGAGCTTGAGATTCCTCATCAGAGGCTTGTAGAGTGGTTGGATAAGTCAATTATGCATGAAATAGTATTGATCTGCGGTGATATTTGATATAGTGAACATCGGTTATGAATTGGGAGACTAGATTAAAGGGACAGAAACGCAGGCAGGGTAGGTCCTCGGGGGGGTTTGCAGAAAGTATCTGTGAGTGGTTTGTGGTCTGCGAGGATGAAGAATGAGTGACCTTCCACATCAGGGCAGAAGTGTTTGACAGCCTTGTAGACCACAAGGAGTTCTCTATCAAAAGTGGAGAATTTCTTCTCACCTGGTTACAGCTTTTTAGAGAAGAAATGAAGAGGGGAAACCATGTCTATCTTGCATTGATGTAGTACCACTGCCACTGCAATGTCACTGGCATCCGTAGTGATGGACGGCTCAGGGTGAGCTAAAGAAGTCTAATACATTGAAAGCCTCCTGTGTAGGTGCAGTCCAGTGAACGGGCTTGAGTCCTGAAGTCTGTTTACCCAAGAGCGAGTCTGTCAGTAGGGCCTGCACGGCAGTGGCAGAAGCCAGGTGACGACGGCAGTAACTTATTGTGCCCGGGAAACATTGGAGTTCTTTGTAAGTAGCCGGGGGTGGCAGTGGAGTGACGGCTTGCACACGAGTTTTGGGAGGCTGTATTATGTCAGTGGAGACGGTGTGAGCCAAGAAAGTGACGGAAGGCTGACGCAACTGTAATTTTTCTTTGTTGACCTCAATGCCATTGGATAATGATTTTCATGTTCCTCAGCTGACTTGCTGAAAATTAGTATGTCGTCCAGGTATGTGGAGCAAAACTCTAGCTATGGGTAGGATGGAGTCAATGAAACGCTGCTGCATTTCTTAGGCCACACGGCATAAAGTGGTATTAGAACAAACCAAGCGGCATGATAATAGCTGTTTTAGGGAAGTCATCCGATGCTACGGGAATCTGATGGTAGGCATGTTTACAGCCAATAACACTCAAGATTATAGTACCAGGTAACATATGAGTGAAATATTTTATGTTGGGCATTGGGTAATTGTACATGACAGTACAAATAGCGGTATACAGAATAAACTGTTCTCACTAATATCTGCACATATGTATATTTTGATAATTATCTTACACATGCACACAGTACAAGACATAAGAACATGCTGGATTAACATGGTGGCTCAAATGAGTGACCTGAGTTCCAAAGATTACTGCTGTCTATGATGAATATGACCTATCGACGAAACAGATTCAAAGAGTGCAATACAAACAAGAAGTAATAATCAGGAACACAATGGAACGAAACCACCTTCTGTTTACTATGAAACAAAAAGCAATATTGAGTACTTTAAATTACTTAACAAGAAAATGAAGTGTGCTTGGCAGCAAACCAAGGTGATGTTACCCAAAGTCCCTACTTAAGTTTCATACCCCTGGTAGCACCAGTCGAATAAAATGACAAAACATGTGTAACTTTACAACAAACATAGGGCTGTAAGTGAACCTGTCAATCACAGCTTCTCATATCATTATATCATATGAGAGTAAATGCATAAATAATAAAATTCCTACCACCTACATCAAATTATTATGCTACTTTAGAATCAAGTTGCCTAATCATTTGGATATACCATTTGATACTTGAAAGATATATTGGTCCACCAGAAGAAACATGAACTGACAGTCTAATGTTAAGAGATCTTTATCATTCAGAGAAGAATGGAATAAAGTAATGTAATTAAGAAAATACAAGAGAAAAAGAAAATACGTTTAATATCAAACTGCAGCCACTCATTTCAGTTTACAACATTGGTGGGTAGGTTGTCTAATGACTAACAAAAATTCACCATTCCTCTGCTGTATAAATATATTGACAAAATTATTACTGTACTGAAAATACTGATTAACAACAATTGTGAATCAGACATTCTGCAGCTGTTGACTATGGCTGATGGTGACTGAGTGCACGTCTGTTCCATGAACAGTGCTGAACTATTGCACATAAAGCAATACAACAGCTGTAAGAATGACCATGCATGTAAAAGCATTATAATGTAACCAGGCATTCATTAGTACAATTAAATGCTGTGATGCAGTCAGTGTTATGAATATAATTACACGGAACAACTAGAATTAGCATTGTTTCATACCTTGTACAAGAATGATTGGTTTTAAAAGCCTACTAGTCAACTTTGACAGCCAATTTACGTACATCACAGCTGGAAAGGAGAAAAAATGAAGCCCCTGTATTATGGACTGTCTACACAAAAGCTTCGCTAAACTGGAAGTTTTGGCAGAAATGAAAGTTTCTATCCTCTAGAAGACAGAAATGAGTGTTAACCACTTTTGTTTATTAACAGTTATGAAAAGGGTAGATTGCTACTCACTGTAAAGATGAAACATTGAGTTGCAGGCAGGCACATGAAATAGATTGTTTTACACTGAGTTTTGGCCAAAGCCTTCTCCAAAAAATAAAAGAAATTACACATGCATATGCAGCACAGACAGGTTAAAATATGCCATTGTCAGGCCTCTCTACAAAAAGGGGGACACCTCAAATGTCAATAATCATTGGCTAGTGACCTTGCTTACAGCATTATCAAAAATCCTTGAGAGGGTAAGGTACTCACTAACGGTTAGCCATTTCAACAGTAATGGGATACTTAGTAAATCACAGTTCAGATTTCAAAAACGCTGTTCCACTGAGACAGCAATATACAATTTCACTGTCCACATTATAGAGTCTTTAAATAGTAAAACGTCACCAATAGGAATTTTCTGTGACTTGTCCAAAGCATTATGTTATAGGAATTACAATTCTATGGAATAGCATATGAGTGGTTTAAGTCACCTACAGAACAGGAACCAAAAGTTTCCTTATATTGGTCAAGTGATTGAAGTAAGTTTACCACTTCATCAAACTAGTGTTAAATAACATTAGGCGTTCAACAGGATTCAGTCCATCAGTCCCCTTCTGTTCTTGATATGTGTGAACAACCTCCCTTCTTATCTGAAATAGGAAGCTGAACTGGCACTGTTTGTGGGTGACACAAGAATCATTATTAATCCAGTAGAAGAAAGTCCAATTGAAAATGATACAAATAAGGTATTTGGAAAAGTCATTAATTGGTTTTCTGCAAATGGGCTTGCTCTAAACTTTGAAGAAACTCAGTACATCCGATTTTCTGCTGCAGAAAGTACAGTTCCTTCAATAAATATAGCACATCAGCAGACATGGTAGAGCACACTAAGATTTTGGGTGTACATATAGATGAGAATCTTAATTGGAAAAATCATATTTTGGATCTTCTAAAGCGAATAGTTTCAGCATCTTTTGCACTCAGAATAATTGCCAATTTTGAGGATATAGAAGTTAGTATGCAAAGTATGTTATCACTTCATAATGTCACGCAGAATAATAATTTAGACAAAAAGTATTCATTGCTCAAAAGAAAGTGGTTAGAAGAATGTGTGGGGTTTGTAGTTGCACATCTTGTAGGTATCTCTTTAAAAGATGTTCAATACCCTTTTTATAATGGGAACTGCCTAACTCCTCAAAATAGCCATTAACTGCCGACATCATGTCTTCATTTGTAGAAAATTTTCGACCACCAAGTCTTTTTTTTCAAGTTTTAGAACAGAATAGAGTGCATGAGGTAGCAAGTGAATCTTTAATTCATTAATGTTGGCCATTGTAATGTGAGCTGGTGCATTGTCCTGAAGAAACAACACTTCCTTCTTGGCCAAATGTGGCCATTTTTGTTTGATTTCTTTGCCCAAATGTTGCAGTACGTTTGCATAATACTCACCACTGATGGTTACTCCTTTTTCAATATAGTCAACGAAAACTATCCCACGTGCATCCCAAAAACAAAAAAACACAGATGCCTTGGCCTTGCCGCCAGATGAAATGGTCTTTGCCTTCTTTGGGGTCTGTTCTCCAATTTGTAACCATTTTTTTGATTTTTTTGTCTCAGGAATGAAGTGGCGGACCCATGTTTCTTCCATGGTTATGAAAAGGTGCAAAATATCATCTTTATTATTCTGAAACTTCTCTAAACACTCAACTGAAACATCTTTATGACATTGTTTCTCCTCGAGTGTGGGCAAACGCGTCCTGAACCTTGCACACAGTTTTCTCATGTCCAAGTTATGTGATGTACAACACATTCTGAAATGCCTGACAGCTCGCACTTACAGTAGACAATCATACAGTACTGCTTTGTGGATTTTTTTCACCATTTCTGGAGTCATCACTTCATATGTTCAACCACTGCGATGCTCGTCTTGGCTGCTCATACGGCCTTGCTTAATCTCAGGCACCCAATATTTTACTGTTGACAACAAAGGAGCAGACTCCCTGAAAGTAGAAGCTTTAATATTTGTTGCACTGAAGCGTTTAAAAAAATATATTGCATCAGGTAACAATGACGAATTTTCTCCACTTTAACAAGATCACACAACATTCACTACTGGAGGATACTAAACAATGTGGCGTCTTCAGACTTGAAACAAATGCTTCATAGATCATATAGTTTCTAATTCAGATGTATTATTCAACAACTGCCATCTCCCAGTCAATCCAGGTACTTATGGAACCACCCTTATATATGGGCTTCATTTCTGGATCCTGATAAATGTGTAATAAAATTAAAAGATCTTGTTATAATATTTGTAGAATATTTAATTTTCTTCCATTTAACCGTTCCAATTTTTCGTAAAAGAAATATACCCTCTTGATTTACTTTTTCCTGTGATATTCATGATTTTCTGATACTTCTTGTTCCATTCCTCAAATATGACCAATTTAATGTACAGAATTCTCGTTCTCTTCATTGTCAGGAACATCATCACTCAGCTCATGGAACTATTCCAGTCAAACATTAAGATTGCTGCTAAACTCTGTCCTAGTTTTCTTTTATCTAACATGTTTAATCCACAAACTAGAGGTTTAGAGAGCATTATTTCTCATAGGTAAGTGTTCTATGTAAAAAGCAAATTAACTATAATTAGTTTTGATATACCTAAAGTAATGTACATAAAAGTTGAGTGAGTGTAGGAAACCAGTGAAGTAATGTGCACATTGTTTTGGATTCTAGCACTTGTGCTCGTGCAGATGACAAGTGTCCTCCAAACTATAATAATGTTTCACAAACAGCTCAAGCCAATGATGGCTAAAGCTTACAGGCAGAGAGTTAAGGGCCTGAACTCCATCCACCTGAGACAAAATGTAGATGGGAAAATCAAGTGGGACGAGTGTCACCCGCACAAACAATGTAGGGTTAGAAGAGGAGCTGGTGTCTGCATGAAGCAAACACACAGACTGTAATAAATGGAAGACAAGCAGCATCAATTATACAAATGGGTAGCATGCAGGAATAGTAAGATCAACCAGCAACACCTATCACAGCATCTCGATGATGGCAAGGTGCAATCCTGATCTAAGCAGCTGAGCATTCCACAGCCATAACCTACTGTGTCGATGTTGTCGGGCACCTCGAAGATTCTTTACATGAGTTTGAGTGCTTACTGGCAAATGACATTTTAGTGCAGAGTCATGCTACAATTACCAGTATTTTGAGAGATTTCAGTGAAAAACAAGAGTCTGATCACAATTTGTACTAACCACTGCAGACATCATAAAAATTAGGAGTTAAGCATCATATATTTCCTAAGAACAATTACACCAAACAAAAATGATTAAAAAGCCTATAAACATAATGATTCACTTTTACTTGGTAATGCTTTCGCATGGTTTATGAATAGGATTTGAGAAGCAAACTATTGAATCATCCTCTGAAACACAAGTTGGAATCTGATGATGTGCCAGCTGCATGTTTCCCATCCTACAGAATGGATATAGGTGGGAAAAATGAGCCTAATATCAGGATGCTAATCTGGATATAAAAAGGAAATTACAGTAAAGAAGTAGAAGAGATTCTGCAAGTAAGGACAGGGTGAATCATCTAAAATTCTCACGGCAAATCTTGTAGAAATGGGAACAGGTGTGGTTTTCACAAAATGAATTGGTAGTCTGGAGCTCATATTGCTAGCCAAGAAACAGATCATAATAATACTTCAAAACTGTATTGTTTGTGAAAACATGCAATTTTTTAAATGGAACGATGCCTATTGACATTTAGAAATTAAAAGTGGTGTACCTCAGAATGTCAGTGGGGTTTGTTGCAGGAATCTAGTACGAGTCATTTATGCATTATAATATTGTACACATTTTCCCCACTGACACTTGTCTGTGCCATTAAACCTACATAGTTGCTAGGTACAATGTTCTTATGTTTGCCTACAGTGTGCATAAAGACTTGCTAATCAGTAAATATGTGACAGTCCAAGCGGTAGGTCAAAAGTGGTTGACGGGATTTACTAATGCATAAAAAGCAGACATACTCATGAAGTACAAAGAGTTTCATAAGATTGCAACTAATTCTTGTACAGTATACGAGGCAAGATAACCCAATAGATGTGGACCATCTTGACAATTATTTATCATCTTCAACGAGTTACTAAAAGTGGTAGTGTAACACCTAAACATTGTAATGGAAATAAACAAATTAGGACAGAAGATGGGGAAATTAGTATTCTTGATGCTGTTTGCAGTTGATCCACACATTAGTTTCTGCAGAATTGCAAGAGGAAATGGTATGAGTCAGACAAGTGTCCTACACATTCTTCACTGACACAGGTTCCATTTCTAACACATCTCTAAAACATTACTATGAATTAATTTTGATTTAAGTTAAAGTACTCACAATTGCTGGTGATCTGTCACAGCAGAAGTCCCAGAAAACAGCGACTGTAGGATTTAACCATAAAGTTGAATGATTTTTTAATCTAGTATAATGTTTCAGCTGAATATTTATTATGATCTCAAAGTAACTAAAAGCATCTTGAAAAATCTAAAATAAGTTGTAACATACTTGCAATAATGAAATGAAACGAAATGAAACATGCTCAACAAGCAACATACTTTCTGTCCAAATACAAACAAAGTACTGACCCCCTATGTATAAACTCCAAACAATCTGCGGCATTGTTTAGAATCATTTTTTGATTAACTAACAACTAAAATTAACACACAAAAAACTGAAAATACATATATAATCGTATATTTACTCCAGAACAGCAAGTACAATTCTATGATGGGTCATATTTGTGATACTATTTGAGTATAATTTCTTGAATACATAATTGCAATAATGCATTTACATTTCTTGTGAAGTACTGGAGGTTCCCTTCATGTACAGAGCTTCTACACTTTGAAGTAAATGAAATCAAGCATTTATAATTTTTTCTAGATGAGTCACATGCTTTTATATGCATGTATAATTCCAAATTCATCTGGAGAATGCATGTTTTAAGTGAGTCTGTTATGTTTCAACACACCCAAAAGGATTTTTGAAAGTGAAAGATGAACAAAACCTTTTCCGACACATGGAGGAACAAGAATTTTACTTATGATATGAAATAAATCCACTATTTGATTAAATATGTAAAGTAATATGAAACATAATACAAAATTATTACTCAATAGCAGAAGGAAAGAACAAGTTGTTTCTTAACTGTATGAGATAATATGTAACTTAGAGTTTCAAAGGTAGCAAAAATTCCTAAGCGTAAATGCACAAATCTCTGTACTTTACATAAATGTAAATAGTCTTGAAGTATGCAGACTGCTTCGTAGAGAATCTTGAAGTGTGCAGTATGCAGACTGCTTTATGAGATGACATGCCTGACCAAGTATCTTGAAGAGTGCAAAAATACTAGCTTGTTTCCCAGATCCTCCTGTAAAATAGGCTTTTGTCAACAATGGCAAGTGTTGACATGGTAAGCTAGAAGGATCTCAGCAATAGAGGCATATGCATGTGGACAGGGGGAAGGAGATCATGGTACTCTAATGAGAAGTAAGAAATTAAATAGAAGATTCAGAGTGTTGGAGTTGAAGAAGAAAAGATGACAGACCCCCAAAGACAGGACCCCCACTGTTCCAGAACTTCACTGTCATGCCGGAGAGAGAAGAGTGTTCAGCATTCCCTGCAGAACGGACTTGCCACAGCTACACCTTCCCAGTCCTCGAATATTAACCCCAACACTCCCTACTGACTAATCAACAAAGGGTGAACAACTAGCATTCTACAGGAGAGAGTAAATGACATGTAAAATGCTGTATTGGTTAATTCAAGTAAAAAATGCTAGATACTACCAACTGACTTACAAGCAGCCCCTCTAATATCTGGGTTTGATCTTACATAAACATGAAATACTGAAACATAAACATGAAAATAATAAAGAGAGGTACAGAATTACTGTGTTCATCTGATATCTGTTGCTGCTCAAACATAAATTAGTACATTAACACGAAAATATAGAAATAAGGTAGCCAAATGCATCAAATTACAACATATCCCATATCAATTAATAGACAAGTCAACTAACTGCTTCGTTGGGTATATCATAGATATGTAGAACGTTCATATTATAAGAAGTACTTTGTGATGCATTGATATGTTTGCTAAACACCATAGAGTCAAGTACAAAAGTAAAAATATCACATTTTCAAAATTAAACAGAAGGCGAGTCTGAGATACAAAAGTTTAGGTTACTAAAATCTTGGCTAAGTGTCATGTTCTCCTTCCAATTGACAAAGCATATATGAAGTGCTATTTCAAGTTCACAGACATATTTCATGTGTTCATAATGTTACAAAATTATATATAAGGCAAAGGTGAAAGGTGTATATTTTTTCAAGCTCCATTACATATAAATAAACAGTTGTTAGCAGAGTGATGGAATTAATTAAGTCAAGATATTGTTGTTAATAACTGCTGGGGTATGCTGTACAGCACAAGAAAGCAGTTCACCACTTGGACAATGAACAGTTACAGAGAATTAGACTGCATGTGACAGCACATCATGGTATAATATATGGCAATACATTGCTAGTTCTAACTTTGTTCCCATAAGTTGCAGATCTAGTGAAAGTAAATATACTTCTTTTGAAAGAAAAAGAGCATTGATAATGAGTGGTTACTGAGAACCACATTGCACTTGACAGTGTATCATTGCGTTTAATGGACATAGAAGATATTTCAAGCAGCAGTGCGTATCAATAAGAACTCTTAAGTTTTAGAATACATTGACAACAGGTGATTATAAAGAATTACATTGCATGTCTTTGTATTAAGTCCAGATAGACCAGATTAAACAGATGATTATAGCATACATTGTATCATGTAAAGGTAGTTGTTAAGCAATTTACAAGAAACAGTAATTGTTAGCCTTTCAGACATCTACTTTCATGGAATAATTATGTTAGTTTTCAACTGTTGAAATGTACCTAGACATAATGACTGTGCCACTTGTAGGACAAAAAGGAATTATTTCTTTACAAGTCAAACTCAGACTTTACAGCAACTGAACTGACATGAAAATTTAAGGTCAGGAAGCTACAAGGATGGATTGAGGGATAGAGGAATTTGCCCGCAATAATTGTCAAAGGCACCATGTTCTTGTAGATAGAAAGTAATCATACCAATATTTTTTAAATTTTTTTTTGTAGGAACTGAGAGCCACCATGGCCAGATACCACTGTAGAATCAGGTTTATAGTGGAAAATGAAGAACCCACAGGGTACTTCCAGAATGTATACTGCTCAATAACCAGTTGACAGTCATCTCGTTGATCATCACCACACTAGACATGATGTGGCAACATCACATCAGACAGTAAATAAAACTGGGCACAGATAAGGTAAATTCCAACATAGATTAAATTAAAGGATGATGTACCATGAGTTACATATGAATGAGAAAAAAAAAAAAAATTAATTGGAACAAAATGGATAGTTCACCCATCCTAAAGGTTTGATCTATATGTATATATTTTCTCATTAGTTATAAAATGATGAATTAACTAGACTTCAGTTGAAAGTATATGTCTGCAGAAACAATAGCTATACCATGAATACAAATCCTCACGGGCTGCAGACAAATAGCTCATCTTTGAAACATTATTTTATCATAGATTTGCCTTGTGCAACACATTACATTGCAGTTGTTTATGACTGTCGGAATACAACTGATGCAATAACATAATGAAAATGAGTCCAATATTAAGTACACATTAGTGAAAAGCTATGGCTTGCTCCAACATTGAATAGCACCTAACCTACTTTCTTCAGCATTACAAATTTTCCATTCAATTATCCTACGTCACCTGAGATTTATAGCTGAGCAGTTTGCTGATTTGAGCAGACATTACAACAAAAGTAATATGCAGAACACCTTATATCTGTATCTGACAGATAGCATAATATATATGGATACCAGACATGGAGCAATCATCAAAGTATGTCTGAATACACAGTGCACCAAACACTTCTAACGATGGGCCTCTGCAGCCATGAACCGTACGTGTGTCACCGTTAAACCACAACATCGGCGGCAACTACAACTGAAATGGGCATGTGACCATTGGCACTGGAAATTAGTACAGTGACAGAGTATTACTTGGTCTGGTGAATTGTGATACATTTTTAATCGTGCTGATGGGAGGGCGCAAAGCCTTTGTCTTCCAAAGGAACATATGGCGGTGGCTCTATTATGCTCTGAGCACATTCAAGTGGGCATCCGTAGGTCCGGTGGAGCTCGTGCAAGCAGTATTGTACACCCCTTCTTAACAATTACATTTTCCAACGGCAGTGGAATTTTTCAGCAAGATAATGCTCCATGTGACAAGGCCAGGAGAGAGTGATGGAGTGGTGCGAGGAACACAGTGGCAAGTCCAGTTGATGTTCTGGTCGCCCAACTCGCCAGATCTGAAACTGGTCAGGATGTGACTGAACGTGGCATCAGAGATCAGAACACCCTCTCTGGAATTTGGTAACTTATGTGGTGCCAACTCCCTCCAGCTACCTACCAAGACCTCATTGATTGCATTGCTACTGTTATCCCTGTCGGAGGTGGCCATACCAGTGATTACGTAGGTGATCGTGCTGTTCTGGCTGATCAGTGTATGCACAAGTAAATTATGTGTATTAATGACCTTGTGGACAATATTAAAAGTAAACTCAGGCTTGATGCAGTTATCTATATTGAAGTACTGCCTGAATGAATCTTCATAAATATTCAGTTAGCTCTTGATAAAATTTGAAAGTGGTGTTCTTCAACTTGATTTAAACGTTCACTAGTGTAAAAGTGTGCACTTCACAAAATGAAAAAAAAACGTAGTAACCTGTAACTATAATATCAACGAGTCACTGTTGGAATCAGCAAACTTATACAAATACCTGGGTGTTACACTTTGAGAGGATATTAAAGGGAGATGATAATGTGGGCTGAGTCATGGGTAAAGAAGGTGCTGTACTTTGATTTATTGTAGAAAGCTGGGGAAATGCCCTCTGTCTACAAAGGAGATTGCTTACAAATCACTCATGTGACCCATCCTAGAATATTGCTCAAATGCGTAGGAACTGTACCAGATAGGACTAACAGGGGATATTGAATATATACAGACAAGGGCAGCACAAATGGTCACAGGTTTGTTTAATCCAAGGGAGAGTGCCACAGAGATGCTTAAGAAATGGAAGTGGTAGGCTTTTAACAATAATTACAGCACACATGAAGGTATCCAAGCACTCATTCTTCCTGCACTCCATATGTCAATGAAATGAAAAGAAATCCCTGTACCTGGTATATAAGGCTATCACCAAGAGAATCTTGTAAAATCAAATTCAGACAATTTACAATTTCGACAGTTCCATCCATCTATGTATGTATGTATGTATGTATGTATGTATGTGAAACTATAATGTATGTCATAGCAAACTATGCACTAATGCTAAACAGATATGTACACATTTGTAGCACAAAAGTTAAAGTTTGTTATCACATAGTCCATTATCACATCAATGGTACTTGACTACAAGTGGTTGATAAAGGTCATACTAAAGCTAAATGTTTTTACACAACAGGCTTCCAAACAGTGTACAAAATACGAAAGCACTACCAGGCTTCATAACAAAAGTAAGAGTACAAAGTTAAGGAATACTTTGGGGCTAGTCCGTAAGAATTGCTCTACTATGGCAATTTCCTGATGAAGGGGTCAGTGACCAGTAAATATGAAAATTTTCTTATGTTTTGTCAACACTCAAGTACCACAGCTGAAAGCAAAGTTGAGGGCCGGTATTTATTAAATTAAATTAGAAATAAAGTTTTGGTTTTTCCTTTTCATTAATTATTATATGTATCTACACAAGTAAGTCTACTGTAAAATAACCTGTGTGCTCAGTTTCTAAATCACCCTGTAACTGTAAATGTAAATGATACTGATGCATCCAATATCATTCTAAACAGTGGCAATAAATAAGTAAATATTTGTTGAAAAGGAACACCCTCTCTCTGTGGTTTCAGTTGCATGAGATGCAGCCGTGTGTTTGTGTGCACATGCACAAGTATCTGTGTGTCATGTGTTTTTGACAAAGGCCTTTTGTGAGTCTATTTGTTGTGGCCATCTGCGACTCAGCATCTCTGCTATATGGTGAGTAGCAAGTTTCCTTTTCATAGTACTGTTACATTTCATCCTAGATTTCACATTGTTTAAAAATTTGGTGACTTTAATACAATGCAAATCCAAAGAATATAGTAAATTTGAAGCTCATTGAGATGTTAAACTCATAAAATCTTTTAAATATAATACATCTACATCAATACTACACAAGCTACTATATGGTGCATGGCATAGGATGCCCTGAACAATTACTTATTATTTCCTTTCCCGTTCCATTTGCAAACAGAGCGAGGGGGAAATGACTACATTCTTTCATGAGGATTCTTATTTCTCTCATCTAATCTTCTTTCTCCTTGCATGAAATGTAAGTTGGTGACAGTAGAATCGTACTGCAATAAGCCTCAGATGCTAGTTCTCTAAATTTTCTCAATAGTGTTCCTAGAGAAGAATGTTTCCTTACCTCCAGGGTTTCCCTAAGCATCTCCACAATACTTGCATGTTGACTGAACTTACCAGTAATAAATATAATGGCCCACCTCTGAATTGCTTTATGTCTTCCTTTAATCTGACCCAAAAACTGAAATAGTACCATGGGTTTCACTAGTATGTCATCTCCTTTAAAGCTAAACCATACTTTACTAAAAGTCAATCATTCACCTTCCCTACTACAGTCCTCACATGCTTGTTTCATTTCACATCGCTTTGTACCATTATGCCTAGACATTTAATCGACACGAATGTTCCAAGCATTTCTGGTTTGTTTTTCCTACTCGTGCGCATTAATTTACATTTTTAGACATTTCAAGCTAGCTGAAAGTTATCACACCAAATAGAAATTTTTGTCTAAGTTATCTTGTATTCTCCTAGAGTCACTCAATGATGACACCTTCCTGTGTGTGACAGCATCATCAACAAACGGCTGCAGATTGCTGCTCACCCTGTCTGCCACATCATTTGAGCATACAGAAAAAAAATAGCAGTCCTTTCACATCTCGCTGGGGAACCCCTTACAATATCCTTTTCACTGACTGACATCAGCCCTCAAGGACAGCACACAGGGTCCTGTTACTTGAGAAGTCTTTGAGCAACTTTCATAGCTGGAGACCTATTCTTTATGCTCATGCCTTCAGTAACTGTCTGCAGTGGGGCATGATATCCAATGCTTTTTGGAAATCTGAGAATATGAAGTATTCCTGTTGCCCTTTTTCCATAGTTTGCAGTATATCATGTGAGAGAAAGGCAAGCTGATCTTCACATTAGTAATACTTGCTAAAACCATGCTGATTCGTGGACACAAGTTTCACAGTATCTAGGAAATTTACTGCATTCGAATTCAGAATGCGTTCTACAATTTTGCAGGAAACCCAATGTTAATGATACTGGTCTATAATTTTTTGGGTCCTTCTTGTATACAAGAGTCAGCTGTGCCTTTTTCCAGGCACCTGGAACTTTTCAGTGGATGAGAGATTAATTAATTCAAGCTAAGTAAGAGGGCAATGCCATAAACTACTCTTCGTAAAAGCTAATAAGGATTCCATCTGGACCTGTGACTTATAAACAAATAACTCTTTTAGTTGTTTCATTATGCCAGGGATGACCATTGCTGTGTCCCCCATATGGAAGTCTTTGCAACACATCACTGTTTGTATGATCGTCCTGTGTGGATGATTTCTTCAACACAAAATTTAAAACTTCAGCTTTCTTTTTGCTGTCTTCTACCTCCATGCAGGTTGGTCAATGAGTGACTGGATAAAAGCCTAAGACTTGATTAGTAGTCTTATAGATGACCAGAATTTTCTTGTGTACTCAACAATATCTTTTGCTTAGGTATGACCGTTGTACGGATCGCACATTTATCTTTTTACAGATGCTTGAATCTCTACTAACTTTTTCCTGTAATAATTTGTTCATTCTCTTTTGAACTGAGAATACAACAGCCTTTACTTTCTCAGTATTTTCCAAATTTCAGTGGTAAACCACAGTGGATATTTTCTGTCCTTCATCCACTTAATCAGTACATACTTCTCCAGAGCATTTAAACTTTTCCTATAATTCCTCTACATCCATCATACTGGATGAAACATGGTACCTACCAGAATGAAAGAAAATGTGGAAGGAAGGACCCACAAATGTAACTTACTTTTCACACAACCTGTATATTTAACAGTATACAACCATACCTGCAGCCCACACATTATTGTGTCAAATGGCAGTGTTTACTACTGCACTGGACAAAGCCTCTGCTACTACATGCCTTTCTGCAACACGTGAAAATTATATAAGCACCATTGATGACAAGAGTTACTCAAAACAGATGACGTAATTTTTAATTTGAAGGCTGTATGTCTAAAGGTCCTGGGTTATTATGTGCACCTGTGCTTAAAGACTAAACAGATTAGGAAACAATATGACACTGATAAAGCTTATTTAAAAGCAACCAACTTTTTAATTTCAATCAACAGCCATGGTGCGATTGGATCCCAACCTGTCCATTTTGACTAATTCCCTGGTGACAGTTGGCTGTTAATATTTTCAAAGTTAAACTGATTGTCAATTATTAAGACTGTTCTGAATTAACATCTTAAAATATCACTTTTGAATACTTATTACAAGAGAACTCACTTGCCAGAACTACAAGTTCCAGCTAAAATACACCTACAATGACCCGGTCTTTCAAACACACCTTAGAACAAAAGGTTGTTCAGATTATAACTAAAGACTTAAAAATGTAAATGCAATCAAAGAACTGAACTGGTTAACACCTAAATCTAACTACAAGGTCCCTCTTTTGTTTAATGGCAACATGTGCGTTAGTACAATTGTTCTGGCTGTATTTATGGCCAGGAGCTGGTCATTAGAACATTAATGATTGGGTACAAACCAGAAAGGAAAGTAATATAATAATGGGACAAATTTTCAAATGACAACTAGTGTCTGAGTACAATATTACAGCCTCTGTTATTGACCAAAGAGCTGACCGAGTAAAACTCTGAGGGTCGGGTACAAACCACAAAATCATAGGCAATGACACAAATCAACATGAGGATTATAGAATGTTACTCCACTTTATCAGCAAACAGTTACAGTGGTTAGTGAGTGTTGCCAATGAAAGCCAGGTAGAAGAGGGCAGCCAGGCCACGAGCAGCCATCCGAAACAAATGTTGACAACCCACTGACGGGGTGTCAGCCTGCAGCTTGTAGTCAATGCTGACCCCAGCGAAGTACTCTGGTGTCTTAACTCTGCAGAGGCCCTCCTCACGCAGCTCGTGGTTTCGGCCACTCGGACCTCATAGCCACCTTTTGCTGTGACGCTACTGCAATCGGCAAACTTCGTGCCTCCCTTCTCAGGCCAGCAGACCCCTCTCAAGGACCTTCTAAGTACATGACCCAAAGATATCCACTCTTCCTCACAGATATTGGCAATGGGGCCACAAGAGAACATCCCCCTCTCAAGCCTGAACAAGCCTTGCCCCAGACCTAAAAACCCTTCACTCTGCTGGAAAGTTCAACCTGACTGAGATGAGCTTCCTCTTTTCTGGGTCCCTGACCAAAAGATTGACTGGGCTTAAAATTTTTACAATGGAATATGGACCTAGGAAATGTGGGGCAAGTTTCTCTAAACATTTATCCTGGGAAGTCCATCCAGAAATGTTCCTGATGTAGACAAGGTCCCCTGTCTTCCCTTGAAAGGGGCACCTGTTTCTGTTATAGTGACAGGCCTGACAATAATGAACATTCCTAGTATTTCCCCAAATTTGGTCCCTTTGCTCTCTAAGTACCTTCGGACTGATAGATGGAGGTAAAAGATAATTTATCTCGCATAAGTTGGAGAGTCAGGAATTCAGGGGATATGCGAGCATTAGGTTAGCTGGGTTGGCATGGGATTCTTCATGCCACACGGAGTTAAACACTAAGTTTAATCAGGGTGAGGTGATATCCCACTTCTTGGGTGATTTATGGTGGTAAATAATCAATGCTGACTTCAAGTTGCAGTTAATCCTTTTGGCAAAGGAACCCTGAGTATAATAAGGTGTGGTGGAAACATGTTTTACCCCATTGTGTAAACAATTTTGCCAGAAATCCTGGAACGGTATCCATAACCAATGGCTGCAGTGGCCCAAACCAACAACATATATTAGTACCACCAGAGATGGTGATAAGAGCACTCTCACCCCAGCTAGATAGCAACCAAATGAACCTGGAGAAGGTGTCCACTACTATGAGAATATACAAATTGCCTTTTTTGTCCAGAGAAGCTGGCCCACATAATCAACAAACAATTTGTCCAGTGGATGCTCTTCCCATTCCAACTGCAGAATTCCCCTCGCCAGGGAGTTACGTGGTCTTCCATTCTTACAATCTCGGCATTCTTTGACTAAACCTCTAATGTTTTTATAAGGTGTTGACCAGGTCAGCTACTCCTTGACTGTCTCCAACGTTTTATAAAGACCTAAATGCCCTCCTACTTGAGAGTCATGAAAGTACTGGAAGACCAGAATAACTAAGGGTCAGGGGAGATAAATTCTAGCTACCCCTGCAGTTACACAGTATCCCATTCTTCAGAAAACAGTCGCTGGATTACTGTCCATCTAGTATTTGCTTCCTGAGGGCCCCCCCGCCCCCCCCCCCCCCCCCCCAAAAAAAATGGGTATTATTCTTGTTCAGTTTACAAAATTTTAAACAGTTTGGGTACCTTAGTAAGGATAGTACATTTCCTTATCAAGCTCGTGCTGTTGGAACATCCCGCTCAGGGCATCAGCAGCCTGATTATCAGAGCCCTCAGTGTCCTGAACCTTAAAATGGAAAGCCAAAATGTGGACCGCCCATCTTGCAATACGCCCTGTCTTGCTAGGTCCCAACTAAGGACCTGATTATACATCTCTAGATCAAATTATGATGTTTGAGATAGAACCAAAATTTTTTCCAGAGGAAATAACACAGCTAATGCTTCACACTCATATGCCAAGTAATTGAGTTCAGGCCCCTCCAGAAGTATGGAAGCAAAAGATAACAGATGCCTGATATCTTGATCTTTCTGTAAAAGAACTGCTGCCATACCAGTATTGCAAGCATCAGTCTGGACCAAAAATCATTTCTTAAAGTCAGGTACGGCTAAAACCAGTGGGTTGGAAATCACAGTTTTGATTCCTTCAAAGGCTGCCTGCTGACTTTCAGCTCACATGAATTTCTCATTATTTCTGCGTAACAAATTTAATGGAGCTGAAGGTTGCACAGAGTTTGGGACAAATTTGCGGAAATAACTAGCCATCACTACAAATGAGGCAATCTCTCTCTTATTTCGTGGCTGCAGAAAATTCCTCAATGCCTTCGTTCATTCTGGATCAATGCTAATTCCATCACCAGGTACGAAGTAACCCAAAAATGACACTTGGTGCTTAGCCAAGGTCATCTTTCAAGGTTTCACAGTCAGGACTACATCCCTAAGCCTGGAGAGTACCATCCCGATGTGCTCTAAATGCTCTTCAAAGGAGGCACTGAATATGACTGCATTGCCCCAATAACTGGAGACACATTTAAACTTTAAATCACCTAAAATTTCATCCAATAAATGGGATGAAACTGCTGCACTGGTTGACAAACCAAATGGAACTCGGATGAACTCGTATAAATTCCAATCCAGGGTGAAAGCGATGAGATGCTTAGATTTCCCTGTTAATAAGCCTGATTAAGATCTAATACAGTAAACCAATATGCTCCCTAAAACCAGGTGAAACAGGTGTTGAGATCAGGGACTGGCACATAATCCAGGATCACCTTTTAATTGAGAAGCCTGTGATCAACTACAGGTCATAAATCCTGCCCCTGATCTTTAGGTACTAAGAATGGTGGATGGTCTTATGACAAGTGATGTGGTGACTGGCAAACCAGCACATCATCCATAACATGAATATGGTATCAAATGATGTCTGTGACTCCCAACCTGTCATGTAGTACCTCAGGAAATTCTCCCAAAAGTTCACTTAACTGGGAAATAATAAGGAGGGCAGGTAGGCAATGACACAAATAACCATGAGGATTACAGAATGTTACTCCCCTTTATCAGCAGGCAGTTCCATGGATCCACAGTGTGCTTACTGAGTGTGCCAATGAAAGCCAGGTAGAAGGAGGCTGCCAGGCCGCAAGTGGTCATCTGACATTAATGTAAATAACCAACCGACAAAATGTCAGCCTGCTGCTTGTAGTCAATGCTGACCCCGGTGAAGTACTCTGGTATCTCCACTCTGTGCAGGCCCCCCTGCATATCTCACAGCTTTGGCCGCTCAGACCTCACGACCACCTCTTGTCGCAATGCTACCACCAATCTCGAAACTTCGTGCCTCCCTTCTCAGGCCAGTGAACCCCGTGTATATATCGGCAAGCAAAGACCTTCTAAGGACGCAACCAACAGATAGCCACTCTTCCTCATAGATATTGACAATGGGGTTGCACGAGGGACAGTTGATACTACTCTTGAGCCAGTGGCTCCAGTCTACTAACTCAATGGCACCACAGCTCACTGGAACAAAATGATGTCAGTTCATTATCTATGTGGTGATACCAACAACTATTTACACTATGTCATCAAAAGTATCCAGACACCTGGCTGAAGATGAGTTGCAAGTCCACGGTGCCCTCCACCAGCAATGCTGCAATTCAATAAGGTGTTGGCCCACCCTTAGCCTCGATGACAGCTTCCACTCTCTCAGGCATGCATTCAACCAGGTGCTGGAATGTTTCTTGGGGAATGGCAGCCCATTCTTCACAGAGTGCTGTACTGAGGAGAGGTGCCAATGTCTGTTGGTGAAACCTGGAATGAAGTCGGCGTTCCAAAACATCCCAAAGGTGTTTTACAGGTTTCAGGTCAGACCTCTGTACAGGCCAGTCCATTACAGGGATGTTGTTGTCATGTAACCACTCTGCCACAGACAGTGCATTATGAACAGGTGCTCGATCATGTTGAAAGATGCAATTGCCATCCCTGAATAGCTCATCAACAGTGGCAAGCAAGAAGGTGCTTAAAACATCAATGTAGCCTGTGCTGTGATAGTGCCACACAAAACAACAAGAGGTGCAAGGTCACTCGATGAAAAATGTGGCTACACAATAACACCATCACCTCCATATTTTACTGTTGACACTGGACACACTGGCAGATGATGTTCACTGGGTATTCGCCACATCCACACCCCGCCATTCGATCACCACACTGTGTACCACAATTCATCACTCTGCACAATTTTTTTCCACTGTTCAATCTTTCAATATTTATGCTCCTTACACCAAGCAAGACATCGTTTGGCATTTACTGGTGTGATGTGTGGATTATGAGTAGCCGCTCAGCCATGAAATCGAAGTTATCTCACCTCCCACCTAACTGTCATAGTACCTGCAATGGATCCAGATGCAGTTTGGAATACCTATGTGATGGTCTGGGTAGATGTATGCCTACTACACACAATGACTCTCTTAAACTATCAGCGGTCTCTGTCAGTCAACAGACGACGTCGACCTGTACGCTTTTGTGCTGTACGTGTCCCTTCGTGTTTCCACTTCACTATCATAGTGGTCCTAGGTATGTTTAGGAGTGTGGAAATCTTGCATAAAGACGTCTGACACTTGTGACACTCAATCACCTGACCACATTCGAAGTCCGTGAGTTCCGCAGAGCGACCCATTCTGCTCTCTCACAGTGTCTAATGAGTATTGAGGTTGCTGATATGGAGTACCTGGCATTGGGTGGCAGCACAATGCACCTAATATGAAAAACGTATGATTTTGGGGGTGTCCTGACACTTTTGATCACACAGTGTATCTGCTGCTTCTAGCAGAAACACTCTCCAAGCTTTCTTGATTGATTCATTTAGTAACCCTAGTTACTAAGATGACATCATAATCACTAATCCCTGACTCTAAAATGATGCAACCAATAGAGCCACACCTGTTTGTAGCTACAAGGTCTAAAATATTCCCACAGCATATGGGCTGTTGAATTAGCTTCTCAAGGCAGTTTTTGGAAAATATGTTCAAAAGTACTTTGTCTGTATGTAACAGTCCATACTCAGTAGGTTAAAGACACCTACAACTAACATTGTATAATCTGGGTATTTAGGTGCTTCTGACTGAAGACTTTTTTGAATGACTGTAGAACTGTCACAATGAAATTTGGCAACCAGTAAAAACATGCAACAATTAACTTGATTTCATCTAGACCTGTTAGACATGACCAGGTAAATTCAGTGTCACATTCGAATTCACCGTCAGTAGAGTAAGTATTTTTGTTAACTGCAATGAAGCCCAGCTTCCTGATGCATCAGGTACTAGAATAAATGACAAATACACCGCTAAAGTGGATTATTCTACAACCACCAGGAATTTTATAGGTCAGGTAGCATAGCTTTAAATTATTCTCATCAATTTTGTCATGTGGTAGAGTACATAAATTCAGCCATAGAAAAATTACAAAGGATGTTCTGCTGAAATTAACTCCAAATAGATTGAATAGTAATGCCTTTAAATACAATCAGAGGAGAAATGAGGTTCTGTGCACAGGTGTAAGGAACTGATGACAAATGGAATAAGTTCTATTGATCCCTGATGAGACACTATGACTATTGCCACTCTTTCAGAGAAACCCTTCAGGTAGTTAAACATTACCAAAATGGAAGTAATCCTAGACTGAAACTCCCCCAAGTATGATTAGGCTCAGCCAAATATACATCTAAACCTACTTTATAAAGCTAATGCTGCACAGCTTTTGAAGGACAAATGGAATGAGGCGAAGGAAACTTTTAAAACTGGAATTGCTACTCATAGGAAATACATTAGCAACAAAACAATCTGAGAACTAATTAAAAAATGAATTTAAGTTCAAAGATGATGAACATGAACCATTTAGCGTAATACACGATGGTGAAACATCCAAACACAATCTATATATATATCAGGCCATAATGCCCTGACTGACTGCCTCCTCATTGCCCAGTCCAATGATAGACTGGACAGAAACTTGAAATTTGGAGGTGTGGATCTTATATTGCCAGTGTCATTTTTGAAATACCGACATCAAGGGGGTGAAATATGGGATGAAGGGTGTTTTTCAAAAATTTTTCTATTAAGGCAATTTTGAAGCTAGACTTACAAAAATTGGTATTTGGTTTCTTGGTCAGAAATAAAGAATTAAGTGTTTCAGCAATTTTGGAAATTTAACAAGAGACTAGACTGTAGTTTCAATTGTTAAGGCTATCTCTTAAATGGTACTTGTATTACTGTCAATGTTTAACAACTCTTGTAGTTGTCTCGCCAAATATTGTTTATACTTTACTTGGTTCATTTGTTTAATGCAAACTGTTACATAGACACAGTTGTGAATATAATATTAATGTCAAAGTACTGTACCGCCACACTCTCAAAGGCTGCATTTACAGTATGTTCCCTCAAATGCGCCCATTTTCCTGCATCTATTTATTTCTGTTTATCTTATTGATATTGCTTACGTTACTTATGTATTCAATAGATACGTTAGTAGTAGTAGTAGTACCTTTATTCATCCGTAGACCGCTTTTTACAAGGATATAGGACATGGCAAAGTATTTATAAGTTTACATCAATTTAAAATAAGCTAATTTGTATACACATGTATTTACAGAATTCTAGTTAGAGACAATAATTAAATCTACTCCTGCAATGTTAATATTATTTATGGGTATAACATTCTTTGTCAAACCCCTACACTGTTTTATCTAAGTAATCCTTTAATGTATAAAATGCATTGCATGACAGGTAATTTTTAGCTGCCTTTTTAAATAAGTGTATTTTGGCAATTTATTGTACAGTTTTATTCCATGGTAGAAAATGATGTTTTGAGTTTTATGTTTATTTTTCTTGGTAAATGTAAGCTGAGTCTGTCTCTTGTTGCATGGTCATGGACAGAGCTGTTTGTGCAGTACTTACCAATGTTATTTTTGATGTGTACAACTGACTGGCAAATGTATTCACATGGAGCAGTTAAAATCCGTAGTGTTTTGAATAGAGCTTTGCAATGAGCTTGACTAGTATTTTTGGTTACTGTTCTTATGGCTCTTTTCTGGAGTTTGAAAATTGCGTTCATATTTTGTGCATTTGTTGCCCAAAAAAGAAGGCCATGGCTAAGAATTGAGAGAACATATGAAAAATATGTAACTAAAAGACACTGCATGTTAGACACTGGTGATAGGATTATAAGGGTATAACATACTGATGATTGTTTCTTCTTTTAATTGGTTTGTGTATCACTCTCCGTTGTAGCCTTGTCAAGTACTAATTTTATTTTATTAGTTTTCTTTATTAATAGAAACTGTTATGTAGTCATGCTGTTCCTATTTTGTGTTAAAGATTTTCCTGTTTAGTCCATTTTTATCTATTTACTTCCCAGTCATCAATGCACTACCACCACACTGTCAAAGATGTTGCTTGCTGTATGTTTCACATCAGCACACACTCCACTGCAGAGTGAAAATTTCATTCTGTAAACATCCCCCACGTTGTGACAAGCCATGTCTTTGCTATATCCTTTCTTCCAGGAGTGCTAGTTCTGCAGCATTGCAGGACAGCTTCTGTGAAGTTTGGAAGGTAGGAGATGAGGTACTGGAGGAAGTAAAGCTGTGAAGATGGGTCATGATTCGTGCTTAGGTAGCTCCGTTGGTAGAGCAGTTTCCCACAAAAGCAAAGGTACTGAGATAGAGTCTCAGTACAGCACACAGTTTTAAATCTGTGTACACTTTGCTGCATTCTGGAAGCTTTGAGAGTTTGTGTGTTTGGGTGGGAAGGAGTGTTTTACGACTGTGGAACATGTATTGTGATTAGTTGGTTTATTAGCACAGAATAGAACTACTGAAACTAATAAGTTATTGGAGGTAATTTGTCATACTTTTTGTGGATTTTAGAAGCAGAGTGTTCACGACTTTGCAATACAGATATTCAGAATGAATCTCTGAGATTGTGTTTATAAGCTGACTTGAAGGTCCCTCGATCCCATTCAGTAGCAGCTGTCCCCACCGTAGTGGCAGCAGACCTCCTCTGTGGCTGTGTGTTGGTTGGCCAAACATTTGACAAGTCTCCTTACACATCACTGTAGCAGCTGTGAATTGAAGTTCATCTGTGAGGAGAGATTGATCCAATTTCTCAGTATGAGGGAAACCTTGAATTGCCAAATTTTTCTATACGTGCTTAATTTTACTGGCTGTGCTTTGGATCTTCCAAGCTCTGACTGACAAAAATGCACCTCAGAGAGCACAACTCCCCTCCCTGGGCTATGTTTTACTCGAGTAACCATTGCTCCCCTTTCTGCTATACTCCTCGGAAAAAGTCGTGCCTCGCTATTCATATCTCTCTCCCCTGTCAGTGAGGCAGCTTCCTTTTGGCTCTGTTGGGCTCTCTGTCACTCTGAAAAACATCAAGATGAACCACTGTCCAAAGGTCTTAAATCCTTAAACAAAGTTTTTGTAAGAGTTGTGTGTTTGGTGGCATCTCAAAAATTTACAAGGCCTAGCTGGGAGTTCACCTGTAAGATAGCAGTCTCTGGTATGCATCCCAAAGCCAGATTTTCAGCAATTGGCAGTCAATAGCATCTTTTGCTAACATTACTCCTCACTCCAAGACGTAAAACATTTGTGTGAGCGAACACTACAGAATGTCTCGACTGTTGTCCATCTGCATGGTGGTGCCATTAGGGATCACAAAGACACTTACTGGGCCAGGCTGCCACAGTGAAAGTTTCCCCTCACCGCCGCTTTCCAGATGAGCTCAGCCGGGTCTCTGACTGTTACAGTGCTCAGCTCAGTCTGTGTCACTGGATGTGCTTCCAAACATCCCCTTATTCCCAGCTAACATACAAATCTGTTTTAAATTACTCTCCAAACTGACAATCACTCAGACATTTAATATCAATACCGTGCTTCATTCGTAATTAATTGCACAGCTCAAGGTGGACCTCTACTATGAACTCACAAGAATTTGTGTATGTTGTATGACAGTGTTGAAAAATTGTCCTGTAACAATTATTATAGCATCATACTTAGGTGTACATCATTTTATGGCCACAGAAATTGAAATTTAAGCTTGCAATGTGAAATATTTTAAAATGTTGTGTAAATGCCCCACTACATCATATGAGTCATGTAGGTAGTTGTTGGTCACAGTTTGGAAGAGTCCATTCAGGATGGCAGACAGCTGGTCATACATCATACCCTCATAGAGTACCATGCACGAATAGAGTGTAAGAAGATTTGCTAGCTGATTCTCAAGGGAATGAAATATATGGTGGGAACCTGGGATCAGGATGACATACAAATGCACTAGCATATGGTTTAAGTTGAGTGATTAATAGCATACTGTTATGGGAAGCAGAAACAAAATTTTGACCACGATATTCCTTACTCCTCACATCAAACTATGATGAAGTGGGCAAAGTTCTGTCGAAAGATGTAGATAATTTTCACAAAGCCTGTAAATGTTGGTAAGTGAAGTATTCATTTGTTAGCGAGCAATTTAATCAAATACATTGGCACTGTAAGAAAAAACTATGGTTCTGGGATTAGACATGTCTGTTATCCAGCCTGAAAGCCAAATTCTGAGCCCTGTAAGAAACCACGTGTGATTTTAACCAATGCACATCTCGATGAAACATTGTGAGTGAAGCTCTCTGTACTGTGCTATGTGGCCAAGGTTTAATAAGGGTGCACACAGCCCTTGTAAGGCCAACTGAGGAGTTACTCGACTGAGAAGTAGCATTGCCACTGCCAAAAACTGACAACGGCTGGGACAGAGGTGTGCTGACCCCATGCACCTCAAGTGAATTTGGTTTGCTGAGAATGACACAGTTGTCAGTCAGTACCAGCACTGTTGAGACATCCAATGCCTCTTCGCATCGATTTTTTTTTTTAGATTCAAGTCATGGCTGAAATGTACTGATTGTTATTCACAATTCTTTTTTTTTTATGGAAGAGTGAAAAATATGATTATTAAGCTGCTGTTAAGTGTGCTTGTAGCCCATCATATGTACAAAGACACTATGAAAGAAGGAGGCTAAAAGACTGATAGTATGCACAGGTTCCTAATATATCTAAACTTCAGCTAGTGCTCACTATTACTTTATTATTCAGCTTTTCTGTGAATTCCCAATGGGGCACTGACTGACTTGTAAATAAAGTTCAAAATGACAAAAATAAATATAGATCAACCCAGAGCACAATCTTTTTTAAATCTCATTTTCACAAGAAACAAGTAAAGCTGAGATACACACTGGTTCCAGATGTCACCTGTCAAAGATGAGGACAACAGCTAGTTAGGTCTTTAGATTTTTCTGTTTTCTTCATAGATTAATTCTTAAATTCCACGAGTTTTCTTCTATTTAAGAGGTGTAGTCTCACATTTTTGTAGCTTTAAATGGAAATTCAGGCAGTGTGTAGCACAGTCATCATTTCTCTTGAACGACTAACTACACTGATCGGTTAGGCGTGTGGAGGCTGGCTGTGCGGCCTTGCCCACTCGTCTGTGAGTCACTCCTCCGACGGCATCTGAGCGAGCAAACAGGGAGAGGGGTTTACTAGTTATTGGGACTGCTAGTGTTGGACAAATTGGGGAAATATTGTTCAGAGCCAGAAAGATAGCCAATGTGTACTCGGTATGTCTATCAGGGAGCCTCATCCAAGATGTGGCGGCTTCATCTGTCTCTATCGAGCTTGCGGGGTGCAGTCATCTGCGAGGAGTGGCATCACTTCCGAGGTCATCCTGATGACTGGTGGAGGCTGCTGGCCGCTCGTATGGAGTGCAAGCACAGCTCACAATTTGCAGCACAGTTTCCAGAGTTGACTGGGGTCCTGCGGCCTGGAGCCCAGTGGACAAACTCGGCCAGAGGCTTTGTTGAGTCTGACAGTCTTGGCTGGACCTGCATTATTGGGTGGATAATTGTAGGAATCTCCAAGACAGGTCAGGGTACACTACACAAAGGAAGCAGCTACTCAGTTAGGTGAGTACTTGTGGGGTGCACATAATGGTTTTTAGGCTACATGGTCTGAGATACTCTGATGAACACAAAGCAGTTGACATACAGATAACAAAATCAGAGCACTTTCAGAGTGAAGACACTGGTACTGCGAACGGCTGAAAGCAAGGGGAAACTACAGCCGCAATTTTGCCCAAGTACATACAGCTTTACTGTATGATTAAATGATGATGGCGTCCTCTTGGGTAAAATAGTCCCCCATTCAGATCTCTGGGCGGAGACTACTCGAGAGGACATCGTTATCAGGAGAAAGAAAACAGGCATTCTACAGACCGGAGTGTGGAATGTCAGATCCCTTAATTGGACAGGTATGTTAGAAAACTTAAAAAGAGGAATGGATAGGTTAAAGTTAGATATAGTGGGAAGTAGTGAAGTTTGGTGGTAGGAGGAACAAGTCTTTTGGTCAGGTGAATGCAGGGTTATAAATACAAAATCGAATAGGGTTAATGGAGGAGTAGGTTTAATAATGAATGAAAAAAATAGGAGTGCTACTAAACCAGCCTAGTGAACACATTATTGTGGCCAAGATACACATGAAGCCCAACTAACTCTGCCGATGATGAAGAAATTGAAGAAATGTATGATGAAATAAAAGTAATAATTCAGATAGTGAAGAGAGACGAAAATTTAATAGTCACTGCTGACTGGAATTTGAGAGAAGGAAAAGGGAGACAAGGAAACATAGTAGGTGACTATGGATGGGAGGTAAGAAATGAAAGAGGAAGCTGCCTGATAGAATTTTGCACAGATCAAAACTTAATCATAGTTTACACTTGGTTCAAGAATCATAAAAGAAGGTTGTATATGTGGAAGAAGTCTGAAGATACTGACAGGTTTCACATAGATTATATAATGGTAAGACAGAGATTTAGGAACCAGGTTTTAAATTGTAAGACATTTCCAGGGGCAGATGAGGACTCTGAACACAATCTATTTGTTATGAACTGAAGAAACTGCAAAAGGTGGGAATTTTAAGAGATGGGACCTGGATAAATTGTAAGAACCAGAGGTTGTACAGAGTTTCAGGGAGAGCATAAGGGAACAATTAACAGAAATATCTACATCTACATCCATATTCTGCAAGCCACCGGACGGTATGTGGCGGAGGGTACCCTGAGTACCTCTATCGGTTCTCCCTTCTATTCCAGTCTCGTATTGTACGTGGAAAGAAGGATTGTCGGTATGCTTCTGTGTGAGCTCTAATCTCTCTGATTCTATCCTCATGGTCTCTTCGTGAGATATACATAGGAGGGAGCAATATACTGCTTGACTCTTCGGTGAAGGTATGTTCTCGAAACTTTAACAAAAGCCCGTACCGGGCTACTGAGCATCTCTCCTGCAGAGTCTTCCACTGGAGTGTATCTATCATTTCCGTAATGCTCTCGCAATTACTAAATGATCCCGTAACGAAGCGTGCCGCCCTCTGCTGGATCCTCTCTATCTCCTCTATCAACTCTATCTGGTGCGGATCCCACACTGCTGTGCAGTATTCAAGCGGTGGCCAAACAAGCGTACTGTAACCTACTTCCTTTGTTGTCGGATTGCATTTCCTCAGGATTCTTCCAATGAATCTCAGTCTGGCATCTGTTTTATCGATGATCAACTTTATATGATCATTCCATTTTAAATCGCTCCTAATGCGTACTCGGAGATAATTTATGGAATTAACTGCTTCCAGTTGCTGACGTGCTATTTTGTAGCTAAATGATAAGTCATCTATCTTTCTATGTATTCGCATCACATTACACTTGTCTACATTGGGATTCAATTGCCATTCCGTGCACCATGCGTCAATTCATTTCAGATCCTCCTGCATTTCAGTACAATTTCCCATTGTTGCAACCTCTCGATACACCACAGCATCATCTGCAAAAAGCCTCAGTGAACTTTTGATGTCATCCACCAGATCATTTACGTATATTGTGAATAGCAACGGTCCTATGACACTCCCCTGCGGCACACCTGAAATCACTTTTACTTCGGAAGACTTCTCTCCATTGAGAATGACATGCTGCATTCTGTTATCTAGGAACTCCTCAATACAATCACACAATTGATCTGATAGTCTGTATGCTCTTACTTTGTTCATTAAACGACTGTGTGGAACCTTGTCAAACGCCTTGCGGAAGTCAAGAAACACGGCATCTACCTGTGAAACCGTGTCTAAGGCCCTCTGAGTCTCGTGGACGAATAGCGCGAGCTGGGTTTCACACGACCGTCTTTTTCAAAACCCATACTGATTCCTACAGAGTAGATTTCTAGTCTCCAGAAAAGACATTATACTCAAACATAATACGTGTTCCAAAATTCTACAACTGATCGACGTTAGAGATATAGGTGTACAGTTCTGCACATCTGTTCGATGTCCCTTCTTGAATACGGGGATGACCTGTGCCCTTTTCCAATCCTTTGGAACGCTTTGCTCTTCTAGAGACCTACGGTACACCGCTGCAAGAAGGGGGGCAAGTTCCTTCCCGTACTCTGTGTAAAATCAAACAGGTATCCCATCAGGACCAGGGGCCTTTCCTCTTTTGAGATACTTTATTTATGAAAATATACAGTACAATCACCAAAAAACTTTACATATTCACATACACCTTTACCTTTTACCCAAATAAATAGAGATTCATTTACAGATACTTTCCTCCTGTTACGATTATATAAAGCCAAAGATGAAGGTGAGACATATGCAGATTTACCAAAATCTTTATTAGCTAGTTCGGAAATATGGTAAGTGCGAAATGCAATAATGTCTCTGTCCACAAAACTTTCAAGTCTGGGAACATTTGGTACTCCTGTACCTCCTTCAACAATGGCTACAGTAAACCATCCGTTACCATGACCAAATGAATCATTTATATCTAAACTAAAATTAAGTCTGCAACTGCAGAAAACAGAGGGTCCGCCCAGCAGGGCTTGAGCAGCGACAGACTTGACCAGAATGCGATTCTTCTTGTCTCCAGCTGTTGTAGCAAATTCGATGGTCTTGTAGACTGTCTGTTTCGAACGGCAGTGGTATCTTCTATACGGCATCTTGGCAGCGTTCAATGCTGTTGCCTGTGCAGCAGCAGCAGCGCGACATAGCCACTGCGCGGCGCTCGCTCGCTTATATAAAAGTCCGACAATGCATGACCTTGATTCAGACTTAGAATATTTCGGCCTGCTGGTGGAGCGTTATCCCGGACGTGAGCGCTAGCCGTACTAGGCGCTCGGGTCCGCTGTGCGCTGAGTCCGCCACAGGCGCGCTGCCAAGATTGCATAAACCGTAAGTCTACAATACCATCGAGAATATCGAATTTGCTACAACAGCTGGAGAGAAGAAAAATCGCATTCCTGTCAAGTCTGTCGCTGCTAAAGCCCTGCTGCACGGCCCTTCTGTTTTCTGCAGTTGCAGACTTAATTTTAGTTTAGATATAAATGATTCATTTGGTCATGGTAACGGATGGTTTACTGTAGACATTGTTTGAGGAGGTACAGGAGTGACAAATGTTCCAGGACTTGAAAGTTTTGTGGACAGATACATTATTGCTTTTCGCACTTCCCACAGGAAGGATATACAGTAGAAGATGAATGGTTAGCTTTGAGGGATGAAGTAGTGATGGCAGCAGAGGATCAAGTAGGTAAAAAGACAAGGGCTAGTAGAAATCCTGGGATAACAGAAGAAATATTGAATTTAATTGATGAGAGGAGAAAATATAAAAATGCAGTAAATGAAGCATGCAAAAAGGAATACAAACATCTCAAAAATGAGATCGACAGGAAGTGCAGGATGGCTAGATGACAAATGTATGAATGTAGGGGCTGATCTCACTGGGGTAAGATAGATACTGACTAGAGGAAAATTAAAGAGACCTTTGGAGAAAAGAGAACCACTTGTATGAATATCAAGAGCTCAGATGGAAAGCCAGTTCTAAGCAGAAAGATGGAACGAGTATACAGGAGGTTTATACAAGGGCGAAGTACTTGAGGACAGTATTATGGAAATGGAAGAGTATGTAGATGAAGATGGAATGGGAGATACGATACTGCGTGAAGAGTTTGACAGAGCATTGAAAGACCTGAGTAAAAACAAGGCCCCGGGAGTAGACAACATTCGCTTAGAATTACTGACGCCCTTGTAAGAGCCAGTCCTGACAAAACTCTACCATCTGGTGAGTAAAATATATGAGACAGGCGAAATACCCTCAGACTTCAAGAATAATTCCAATCCCAAAGAAAGTAGGTGTTGACAGATGTGAAAATTACTGAACTATCAGTTTAATAAGACACAGCTGCCAACTACTAACGCAAATTCTTTACAGATAATTGGAAAAACTAGTAGAAGCTGACCTCGGGGAAGATCAGTTTGGATTCCGTGGAAATATTGAAACATGTGAGGCAATACTGGCCCTACGACTTATCTTAGAAGCTAGATTAACTAAAGGCAAACCTACATTTCTAGCATTTGTTGACTTAGAGAAAGCTCTTGACAGTGTTGAGTGGAATACACTCTTTCAAATTCTGAAGGTGGCAGGGGTAAAATACAGGGATCAAAAGGCTATTTACAATTTGTACAGAAACAAGATGTCAGTTATAAGAGTGGAGGAACATGAAAGGGAAGCAGTGGTTGGGAAGGGAGTGAGACAGGGTTTTAGCCTCTCCCTGTCTGTGTATTGAGCAAGCAGTGAAGGAAACAAAAGAAAAATTCAGAGTAAAATTAAAATCCATGGAGAAGAAATAAAAACTTTGAGGTTCACCGATGACATTCTAAGTCTGTCAGAGGCAGCAAAGGACTTGGAAGAGCAGTTGAACGAAATGGATAGTGTCTTGAAGGGAGGATATAAGATGAACATCAACAAAAATAAAACGAGGATAATGGAACGTAGTCGGGTGATGTTGAGGGAATTAGATTAGGAAACGAGACACTTGAAATAGTAAAAGAGTTTTGCTGTTTGGGGAGCAAAATTACTGATTATGGTCAAAGTAGAGAGGATATAAAAAGTAGACAGGCCTTGGCAAGGAAAGTGTTTCTGAATATGAGAAATTTGTTAACATCGAGTATAGATTTAAGTGTCAGGAAGTCTTTTCTGAAAGTGTTTGTATGGAAGTGAAACATGGACGATAACTAGTTTGGACAAGAAGAGAATAGAAGCTTTTGAAATTTGGTGCTACAGAAGAATGCTGAAGGTTAGATGGGTAGATCACATTACTAATGGGGAGGTATTGAATAGGTATGGAGAGAAGAGAAGCTTGTGGGACAATTTGACTAGAAGAAGGGATCGGTTGGTAGGACATGTTCTGTGACATCGAGGGATCACCAATTTTGTATTGGAGGGCACCGTGGAAGGTAAAAATCGTAGATGGAGACCAAGAGATGAATACACCAAGCAGATTCAGAAGGATGTAGGCTGCAGTAGGTACTAGGAGATGAAGAAGCTTGCACAGGATAGAGTAGCATGGAGAGCTGCATCAAACCAGTCTCAGGACTGAAGACCACAACAACAACAATATTAAACAATATTAACTCCCGTGGAGGCCTAGGAAAAGAATAGACCTCTGGTATGTTCTGCCAGTCATAAAAGATGATGAAGCGGACAAACCACTAATAGGGCTAACCACCCCCCCCCCTTTTAGTATGATTAGTTGGTTCAGGACAGAACTAATGAAGCGCTGTCATGGTCGGGGATGATGCTAGAACCCTATGCCCGTCCACAATGGTAATGACACTGCTAGCCACACGGAAAATTATTTAAATCCAAATAGAGGTGTTTTGCAGGATATGCTTCCTGCAACCACTCTAGAAGGGAAACAAAGACAGAGAATGAGATGGTCAGATGAAGTTAACTGACACCTCATGTTCTGTTATTACCAAGCAACACACTTAGGAACCTATACAAGTATACACAACATTTATTACCAGATGTCCAGAATTAAAATTTTTAACAGAACAACGACTTGCTGATCAGATCCATGTAATAATCAAAAATAACATCAAACAAAAAAATACTGGGACAAAATAATGCTCAATCAGGAGAAGTAGAAGAAGAAGAAGACAATACAGTTATGGACTCAAACATCACAGAGCAAACAAACAAAGAACAACACGCATCAATTAAACAATCAGAGGAGAACAAAATCTTAAGACAGCCACCAGAACAAGCACAACTATAACACAAAGAGACACACATGGTAGATATAGAAGAAAAATTTCAGCCGACATAAATAGAATACAAATATAGACATTAGACCATTCTTGCATAGACCACCAAATAACCCACAAGTCAAACCAACAATAACAACTATCAACACAATCATACACAACAAAGTAAATGAAAATACAACTATGGAAGAGTTACAACTATTGGTTTATATAGGAGCACTAAATATACACACTAGGCAGACATCAGAACCAACCAACACAGAGAAGAAACCCACAAAACCAGCATGGCAACATAGGCTACAGATCAGAATAGGAAAACTGAGAAAAGACATCGGACAGCTTAATACAATTTATAAGAAATGAAATATCAGACAAAAAACGAAAAAGGTTGGGTAAAATCTCACAACAAGAAGCAATAGAGCAATTAGATGAAAAGAAGCAGAAATTACAAGCATTGGCCAAACGACTTAGAAGATACAACAAGAGTGAAAATAGAAGGATACAAAACCAAACATTCAACACAAACCAACAGAAATTTTACCAGGCAATAGATAACACACAAATTAAAATAGACAATCCACCAAACATAACAGACGCAGAATACTCCTGGAGCAAAATTTGGTCAAACCCGCTACAACATAACAGACATGCAGGTCGATACAAATGGAAACAGACACGTAAAAGATGATACCACAAATGCCTGAAGTGATAATTTTGCAACATGAAGTCACCTGAGCAATTAATTCTATGCACAACTGGAAAGCCCTTGGAAAAGATAAAATAGCAAATTTCTGGCTAAAGAAGTTCACCTCAACACATTCATATCTAACTAAGTTATTTAACAATTACATTGCAGACCCATACACATTCCCTGATACACTTACACAAGGAATAACTTATCTGAGACCTAAAGATCAAGCACACCCAGCAAAATATTGCCCCATAACATGCCTACCAACAATATGCAAAATATTATCTTCAGTTATTACACAGAAATTAATGACATAGACAACACAGAACAGTATTATAAATGAAAAACAAAAAGGTGGCTGCAAAGGAGCACGAGGTTGTAAAGAGCAACCGATAATAGATGCAGAGGTGACATATCAAGCTAAAAGTAAACAAAGGTCACTACACTATGCATACATTGATTACCAAAAAGCTTTTGATAGTGTACCCCACTCTTGGTTACTACAAGTATTGAAAATATACAAAGTAGATCCTAAATTGATACAGTTCCTATACATAGTAATGAAAAACTGGAAAACCACACTTAATATCCAAACAAATTCAAGTAATTTCACATCACTACCAATACAAATTAAGTGTGAAGTATACCAAGGAGACTCATTAAGTCGTTTCTCATTCTGGCTTGCTCTGAACCCACTATCCAACATCCTAAATAGTACTAGTTATGGATATAATATTACTGAAACATACCAACACAAAATCAAACCTTTGCTATACATGGATGATCTAAAACTACTGGCAGCAACAAATCAACCAATTACTAAAGATAACAGAAGTATTCAGCAATGATATAAATATGGCTTTTGGAACAGACAAATGAAAGAAAAATAGCATAGTCAAGGGAAAACACACTAAACAAGAAGATTACGTGTTGGATAACCACTGCCACTGCATAGAAGCGATGGAAAAAACTGATGCCTATAAATATCTAGGATACAGACAAAAAATAGGAATAGAAAATACAAATATTAAAGAAGAACTAAAAGGAAAATATAGACAAAGACTAAAAAAATTGACAGCAAGAAACAAGACAAAAGCTATAAATACTTATGCTATACCAATATTGACCTACTCATTTGGAGTAGTGAAATGGAGTAACACAGACCTACAAGCATTCAATACACTTACAAGATCACAATGCCACAAATATATTCTGTATCACATACATTCAGCAACAGAAGGATTCACATTAAGCAGAAAGGAAGGAGAAAGGGGATTTATTGACCTAAATTGTCTACCTGTCCATAATGTAGGTTTTTTTAAAGAAAATTCTTTCCAAGACGAGCAGAAAGTAGCAAAATACGCAAAGCAATCATTCACATAAATATATCGGCTACACCACTGCAATTTCATAACCACTTATACAACCCTTTAGCTCACATAACATCAACAGATACAAAGAAAGCAAACACTACATGGCAAGCATCCGTATCCTCTGACACAGCCACACATCGATCAAGATGCATCCAACACATGGCTAAGAACATTGTGAGATGGAAGGATTCATGATTGCAATACAGGATCGAACAATAAACACCAGATATTACAGCAAGTGTATTATTAAAGATCCCAATATCACAACAGAGAAATGCAGACTTTGCATACAAGAAATAGAAACAGTAGATCACATAACAAGCAGATGTACAATACTAGCAAATACAGAATGCAGCAGAAGACATGACAATGTAGCAAAAATAATGCATTAACAACACGTTCCCACATATAAGTATGCACCACAAAATGTACTGGAAAATGATGAATACAAATTATACTGGAACTGAACAATTATAACAGATAAAACAACACCACATAACAAACCTGACATACTCACCAATAAAAAGAAGAAATTTATACAACTAATCGAAATATCCATACCCAACACAACAAATATACAGAAGGTAACAGGGGGGGAAAAAAATTGAAAAATGCATCCAACTGGCTGAGGAAGTAAAGGACATGTGGCATCAGGATGAAGTTGACATTATACCAATTATAGTATCAACTACAGGAGTCATACCACACAATATCCACCAGTACATCAACGCACTACAGCTACATCCAAATGTATATATACAACTACAGAAATCTGTAATTACGGATAAATGTTCAATTACCCAAAAGTTCCTAAATGCAATGTAACATATACCGTACATTTAAAAGGAAGTCACGCTTGATCAAGGTCTGTGTCACTTTCCATTTTTAACCAGACATAACGTCTGAGAAAGGAATAAAGTTATAGTAATAAGAATAATGAAATAACAGAGGCATTATGAATGATACTGATTAGTTTGGAGCTTTTGAAGCCTTCCTTGGTATTAGAATAAGTGGAAGGGATAATGGAGGAGACTGAGGGAGGTGGCGCAGTGGTTAGCACACTGGACTCGCATTCGGGAGGACGACAGTTCAATCCCATCTCCAGCCATCCTGATTTAGGTTTTCCGTGATTTCCCTAAATCGTGTCAGGCAAATGCCGGGATGGTTCCTTTGAAAGGGCACGGCCGATTTCCTTCCAAATCCTTCCCTAACCCAAGCTTGCACTCCGTCTCTAATGACCTCATTGTCGACGGGACGTTAAACACTAACCACCACCACCACAATAATGGAGGAGGAAAGGGTTGAAATTAAAGTGACAGTGGCTTGTAGGGAAGAAGGTAATATCAACAGAGAACTCTGTAGACAAGAGGAGGGAAAAGTAGAGGTGGAGGGAGGATTGACAAGAGTGAGTTGCAAGAAGAGATACTTCACTGTTGTGATAGAAAGTGAGTCATTAGGTCTCTTCTGAAGTTTGAAATGATTTTATTTCTCTAATCTTTCAAGAAAGATTGTTCCAAAGTTTGGTTCCTCATACAGAAAATGGCAGTGTGTTGTGACACAGAGAGGATTTTACTTTATAGAGAATGAGTATATCTGCTGTGCTGTTCAGACAGCAGTGTAAGACTTGAAGATAAATAGGCAGGAGTGCTATGATTGAGAATATGATGTAGCAAGCCACTTGGAATGGTCACACAGTTTGAGGCGCCATGTCGTGGTTTGCATGGCCCCTCCCACCGGAGTTTCGAGTCCTCCCTCGGGCATAGGGGTGTGTGTGTGTAGTTAGTTTAAGTGCTGTGTAAGTCTAAGGACTGATGAACCCACAGGTTTGGTCCCTTAGGAATTCGCACACATTTGAACAATGCAGCAAACACAGTGTATGATAATCTCTATGTCTATTGGCACATAGCCATGATAATTGTTCATAGAAGTGATATGGTAGAAATACTGTAAATCACAGAAGCATTTTTCATCAGTTCCAACTGACATGAGCTCTCACATGAAAATCCCCGGAGAATAGGATCACTGCAACCAACGAGAGGAGTATTAGTGATTCTACAAGTTTCTTTTTAAGTTCGAGAGTAAATATCTTTTTACATTTCTGTAGTGAATGAAGTGTTCTGCATCCTTTGTGATAAGGCAAGTAGGTCAGCATTTACTTTCTGGATGGCTGAACAAAGATTTGTTGGGCTTGCATTTACATATAACTGCAGATCATCAGCATATAAATAGTATTTACAGTGGGAGACCATACTCGACACATCGTTAACATATAACGAGGAAATTAATGGGCTCAATACAGATCCTTGTGGGTACCTTGATACTAAGTTCTTTCTCTGTTTCAGTCATTACACATTACTGATGGCATGTAAGATATGAGTGGAACCACTATACAGCATGATGTGTGCATTATGAAACCGATTATAAAAGGTACTGGATGGATCATTTCTAGTCTGCACATGCCTTATGTGTAAAACCAGAAGCCGTAGAATTTTCCAGTGAAGAAGAATTTTTAAAATGAAAAGAAGAAACAGAACGTGCTACACATTCCAAATTCATTAAAAACAGCGGCACTAAATTTTACAATGATGGCACCAAATGTTGTCATGTTTGCTATTTCCCAGGTAATTTTATCTCCAAACGTGATGGGAGCAGACATCTAAAATTGCCAGGGAGCAACAAAACCAGTGGAAAGTGCCCTGCAGACATTAAAATGTAATACAAGGAAGGAAAATGCCATGTTACTTTTGTGTCCACTCATGTTGGTCACGATCTGGACCTGACAGAAAAAGAATGGATGAAGATAGCTGAAGACATTGCTGCATGAATCTCATTTCCTACAGTCCTCCAAACAATTGAAGAAATAGTGCACAATTCAAATTTGGAGAAAATGCATGATTTGCATAATTTGCAGCTGCATATAATCTGTCTTCAAAGTCAGTCAGACATACAAATGATGTGATCAGCATTGAAGCTCGGGTGCAAGAAGTGCAGCAAAGTGACAATCCATGTGTATTGTCTATAAGCCTCAAGAAACAATTAATGATCTACACCCTGCACTGAGAAGTGAAGACTTTGTGTTAATTATAATGAATGACATATAAGCAAAATATGGAAGTGATTGTATTTGTGTTGATGGAACTCATGGCCTAAATGGCTATGATTTTGAAGTTACAACATTACTTGTACTGGGTGATATGAGGCAAGAATTCTGTGTACTTTATCATTTGTAACAGGAATGACTCTGATATTTTGAGTATATTTTTCAATTGTGTTAAGTTACAGGTTGAACATATTTCCCCAAAAGTATTCATGACAGTTCTGGCAGAATCATATAGTATTGTTTGGAACAAATAAATGAGACTTTTCTGTACCTGGCATGTCGACAGAGCCCGGAGAACCAATATTAAGAGAAAAATTAAAAATTTGGACAAGAGAAATGAGGTGTACAAACTAGTTAAGACACTAATGCAGGTAAGAGATATTGCTGTGTTTCAGGAATCATTGATAAAAGCTCAACAGTGATTCAGAGACATCACAATTTGGTCACTATTTCCAGATGTATTATGAAAAAGATGTGAAGTGTTGGGCATATTGCCATAGGATGACAACAGGCTCAACACAGACATGCACCTGGAGAGTATGCATAAGACACTGAAATACATACATGGTAACACAAAGCAGGTAAAACATATACCTGCATTCATGTTGCTTGTAACAGCAAAGCTGCTTGACAGTCTCTTTTTATTTCTCTCCTTTCCTGTACTTACCCCCTACCCCTCTTCACCTTCTCTCCTGCCCTCCTTCTAAACTGAAACACTTCACTGTCCGCCACTCCCACCATAATATCCCTCCTCCTCCTTACCACCACCCAGTGGCCACTGATGATGCTGCTGCTCGCAGTGTGGTTTCAGTTTTCTGAGACTGTAGGTGTGTGTTCTAGTTGCATGTGTATGTCTGTCTACTGCTGACAAAGGCCTCATTGGCCGAAAGCTATAATTGTGTAAATCTTTTTGTTGTGCCTATCGCAACTCAGCATACCGAGTGAATGCTTGGAGAATTGAGTGCTTTCTAAGTATTTGCAGGTTCCAGCAGAACTGATAGAATTACTGGGTGAAAACTCAGTGGCATACACAGCAGTGAGATAGGGAACATTTATCACCTGGTATGTGTATGTAATTCTGTGAAGTGGACCACACTGCATGTAATTTATCTTTCATTTCACACATACACAGTGCCATGTTTCTGTTTTATGTATGGAACATGATTTAAAAGCCTACAAGTGTCAGTACGTGTGTGCAACAAACTTTGAGTCAACCAAGGCAGCAACAGCTCCAACACACCACACCGGGTATGAGATTAAATCTGTCTTACGTACAACACTAAAATGTCTTGAGAGCCATCCCTAAATTCACATATGTTCAAAGTTACTTTTCTGTTCTGATGCAGTATGCCTGCATGCTGTTTTAATCTTTACTTACAGCATCTGTCATTGGATCTGTAGAAAGAGTTTGTGACTTACCATGGCAGTAGACCAGGTATGAGATTAATTCTGTGCTACACACAATACTGGAATGCCTTGTGAGACCTCTATAAATTGAAATATGCTCAACGTTACTTTTCTGATCAAATGCACAATGCCTGCACTCTGATTTAATGTTTAATTGTTTACTTAAAGGGCCTGTCACTGAGTGTAAGGGGGGAAGCTGTTGGCATACAATGCCAGTAAGAGCATCCAAACCCCACACCAGGTATGAGATTCATTCTGTGATATACAGAATTGTGTAATACCTTGTGAGACATGTATAAATCCAAATATGCTCATTGTTCCTTTTGTGTTCATATGGACAATGATCACATTCTGATTTAATAAAATCACTTGATGCCTTCCTAAGAAATGGTCTCCATTCCTTCCAGGCTAATTATGTAAGGCTAGACCAGATATGGCTCAAATTCAAAGATACACTATCGACAGCAATAGATACATTCATACCACATAACTTCATAAGAGATGGGACTGATACACAGTAGTAGACAAAACACGTCAGAACACTGTTGCAGAAGCAATGAATAAAGCATGCCAAACCCCCAAGACTGGCTAAGTTTCATAGAAGCTCGAACTTTTGTGTGGACGTCATTGTGAGATGCTTTTAATAGTTTCCACAATGTCTCAAAATATGGTAGCAAACGCAAAGAGGTTGTGGTTGTATGTAAATTACACCAGTGGAAAAAAAACAGACAATACCGTCACTGCGTGATAGTGGTGGAAATGTTACCAATGATAGTGCTACTAAAGCGGAGTTACTAAATACAGCTTTCTATCATTCCTTCGTGAAAGAAGGCAAAGTAAATATTCCAGAATTTGAAAACAGATCAGCTGTTAGTATGAGTGACATAAAAGTAGATATTTGAGGTGTTGCAAAACAACTCAAATCAATGGCAGCAACAGCTTCCACACAGCACACCAGGTATGTGATTATTTCTGTCTTATGCGCAATAGTGAAATTCTTTGTGAGACATCAATGAAGTTAAATACACTCAATGTTCCTTTTCTGTGCCAATGCCCAATGCCTGTATTTTGATTTAATGTTTAATTGCTTACTCACAGTGCCTGTCACTGAGTAAGAGGGGGCAAACTTTTGGCATATCATGGCAGCAAGAGCTTCTACTCAGCAGACCAGGTGTGTCACAAATTTTGTGTTATGCACAACACTGGAATCCCTCGTGAGACGTCTATAAATTGGAATATGCTCAATCTCACTTTTCTGTTTCAATGCACAATGCCTGCATTCTGCTTTAATGATTAATTGTTTACTTTCAGTGCTGGTGACTGAGTGCAAGGTGAAAGCTTTTGGCATTCCATAGCAGCAAGGGCTTCCACACAGCACTCCAGGTATGCGATTAATTCTGTGTCATGCATAGTACTGAAATGCCTTGTGAGTTATCCCTATATTCATTTCTGTCCAACAGTACTGAGTGTGAGGGGAAGCTTGTGGCATACCATCGCAGCAAGAGCTTCCACACAGCCCACTAGGTATGAGATTAATTCTGTGTTATGCACAAAACTGAAATGCCTTGTTATACATGTACGAATTCAAATATCCCCAGTTTCACTTTTCTGTTCCAATTCACAATGGCTGCATTTTGATTTAAGTTTAATTGAATGCTATTTTGCGTTTTATATTTATATTTTCTTGGTAAACGCAACTTGAGTCTTGCTGTTGTTCCATCTTCATGGACAGAATGGTAATTACTACACAAACCTGTGTTATTTTTTATATGTACAACTGACTGGTAAAGGTGTTCACATGGTGCAGTTAGAATGCACAGTGTTTAGAACAGATATTTTCAACGAGCTCAACTACTATTTTTGGTTATCATTCTTCTGGCTCCTTTCTGAAGTTCAAAAATTGTGTTCATATTTTGTGCATTTTTTCCTCAAAACAGAATGCCAGAGCTAGTAACTGACTGTACATATGAATAGTATGTAACTGGAAAGCTCAGCATGTTATACACTGATGATGGGATTCTAAGGGCATAACATGCTGATGACATTTTGTTTGCAAGCATCTTTATGTGTTCTCATGACTTCAACTGATAATCAATATTCATTCCTAGAAATTTTGCATTTGTCAGACAGTCTATAGAGGTGAAATCTACATTTAATTTAATATTGTCATTTTCACTCTTCAAACTGAAATTCATGGCATTAATTTTCGTTATGTTGAATGTAACTTTGTCGCTTATTAACCAAGGCACAGATCAGATAATTTTAGTGTCCTTCACTGGAATGTACAGTGTTTATCTAATAAATTGGAAGTAGTGGAATATGTCATAGAGACTTATCACTTCGATGTAGTCTGTCTCGTAGAACACTGGTTAAAGCATGATGAAATAGGTCTATACTGTCCTGAGGGCTACACCCTAGCTGAAAAATATTGTAGAACTAATAAAAAACATGGTGGGTGTGCTATATTTCTAAAAAAGGGGATTAAATATGAACCAATAGCAAAAGTTAAAGCATTATCTCTAGAAATGTCATGTGAAATTGCAGCTGTTTGGTTAACAGATTCAACTTTACAAAACTACAACTATTACTCAACTAAGATGGGAGGCAAGTCAACAGATGATTTTGTTAACAAGTTAGTGTCTTTATGTGAGACAGTCTGTAAGTATAAGTGTAGGATACTAATCTATGGAGATTTCAATTTGAATTTTCAGTTGCCTACTATCTATAACTCATTGGTAAATAATTTATTAAATTCTTTTGGTCCTTATATTACAACCACAGAAATAACAAGGCCACATTATAAAGGTACTGGTACCTGTATTGGCAATATATTTGTATCAAATGAGTTAATGCAACTCAAGTCAGAGGTAATTAAGACCTGGGTATCTGACCACTGGCCACTACTTCTGAGAACAAATATAACACGAAATTGTAACACTGATTCAGTGCACATGGCAGCAAAGAAAGTATGTGTGGTAAATTATTATAATCTGAGTATGTTTAAGTCTTATACTGCTAAAAGTAATTGGTTGCAGGTTTATCAAGAACATGCAATAGATAGAAAGGTGGAAGAACTCATATCTACTCTTTCTGTATATGATAAGATGTCCTTTCCCATTAAGTTACCAAATAATAAAAAGGCACTAAGAGTAAATAAGGTCAAGGATGAAAAGGTGTTAGTTAGTTAGTTAGTTATATTACTTGTTCCATGGATCATGAACACAATTCTTTCGTAATGATGTGGAATGTGTCAAAGTTCACAAGATTCATTTATCCCAAATAATCATTGTTAGTCTTATATACGGTACAATTGTTAATGCTTACTGTATTTCTTTGGCCTATGTCTAAAAATTCATCTATGGAGTAGAAGGAGTTGTCATTCAGGAATTTCCTTAACTTACTTTTGAATGCCGATTGGTCGTCTGTCAGACTTTTGATATTGTTTGGCAATTGACCAAAAATGTTTGTGGCAGTATAATTCACCCCCTTTTGTGCCAATGTCAAATTCAATGAACGGTAGTGAAGGTCACCCTGTCTCCTAGTATTGTAGCTATGGACTGTGTTATTAATTCTGAATTGATCTGGGTTACTAACAACAAATTTCATTAGGCTGTATATATAATGTGACGCTACTGGCAATATCCCTAATTCTTTAAATAATTGTCTACAAGATGATCTTGGATGATCCCCAGACATTAGTCTGATAACACGTCTTTGTGCAATAAATACCTTCTTTCTTAGTGATGAATTGCCCCAAAAGATGATTCCGTAAGAAAGCAACGAATGAAAATATGCATGGTATGCTAACTTACTGATCTGCTTGTCTCCAAAAAATGCTATGACACTAACAGCATAGGTAGCTGAGCTCAATCGTTTCAGTAGATTGTCAATGTGTGTCTTCCAGTTTAAATTCTGATCAATACAGACACCCAGAAATTTTGAACAAATTGCTTTAGCTAAAGATTTTCCCCCACACTCTATATTTATTTCCGGTGTTATGCCTTTCCCTGTACTGAACTGTATGTACAGTGTTTTTTCAAAGTTCAATGAAAGTCCATTTGCGAAAAACCACCTAATAACTCTTTGAAAATCATTATTTGCATTTTCCTCAGCTGATTCTTGCTTTTTAGGCTTGATTACAATACTTGTGTCGTCTGCAAAGAGAACAAGGTTTGCATCTTCATGAATATAATTAGGCAAGTCATTAATACATATTAAAAACAATAAAGGCCCCAAGACAGAACCTTTTGGTACCCCATTCTTGATACATCCCCAGTCTGAATGATCTGATGCCCTTTGTGTACTATGTGGGTTTACTGTTTCAACCTTCTGCATTCTACCAGTTAAATATGAAGTGAACCATCTGTGTACTGAACCATTCATTCCATAGTACTTCAGCTTATCTAAGAGGATTTCATGATCCACACAATCGAAAGCCTTAGTGAGATCACAGAAAATCCCAATTGGTGATGTTCTACTATCCAGAGCATTTAAAATTTGATCAGTGAAAGCGTGTATAGCACTATCTGTTGAAACACCTTTCTGAAAACCGAACTGACATTTTGTTAAAACATTATTCCCACTAATGTGTAAAGTTACTCTTGAGTACATTACTTTTTCAAACACTTTTGAGAAGGATGTCAGAAGTGAAATAGGATGGTAATTGTTGACGTCTGTCTTGTCACATTTTTTATACAAGGGTTTAACTATGGCATATTTCAATCTGTCAGGAAATATTCCCTGATTCAAAAATCTATTACATATGTGGCTAAGAACTCGACTTATCAGGTGTGGACAAGATTTTAGTATTCTATTGGAGATACCATCAGTTCCATGTGAGTTTTTATTCTTAAGTGAATTTATTATTTTCTTAATTTCAGATGGTGAGGTGAGTAGGATTTCAATTTCATTTGTTTGCACCGGGAATGCCTCTTTCATATAGAGTTCTGCCCTATCTGGTGAGCAACTGGTGCCTATATATTCTGCTACATTTATAAAATGATTATAAAAAATATTTTCAGCCTGTGATTTTTCATTTATAAGCTTTTCATTGTGCTTAACAGTGATACTGTTGTCCTGTGACCTTGGTTGCCCTGTTTCCCTTTTAACTATATTCCATATTGTTTTAACTTTCTCATCAGAGGTGCTAATCTCAGACTTGATACACATACTTCTGGATTTTTTATAACATTTCTTAATATATTACAATATTTCTTATAATGCTTGAGCTTTTCTTCATCTCGATCTATTCTAGTGTCTTGGTATAGTTCCCATTTCTGGCTACAAGAAATTTTAATCCCTTTAGTCAGCCATGGTTTTTTATCAAGTATATTTGAATTATGATTCCCTAATTTCTTAGGAAAACTGTTTTCAAATATACCCCAAAGTTTATCATGGAATAAGTTAAATTTAACATTTGCATCAGGTTCCCGATAAATATCCTCCCAGTCTACCCTTTTCAAGCTTTCCTTAAATTGTTGAATTGTTATATGGTTAATTGGGTGTATTATTTTGTTTGTTTTTTTCACATTACTGTATGGAGCAAAGTCATGAATTGAAAGTAGCTGTGCATCGTGATCAGAAAGCCCGTTCTTAATAGGATAGGTGCTTACTTCTTTTAATTTATCTTGGTCTATGAAAATGTTATCTATCAGGGTGCTACTAAATAAATAAATACTGTCTTGTACAATACGAGTAGGAAAATCAATGACTGATGTCAGATTGTAAGAGCAAAGTAATAGTTCAAGGTCGTTCTTCTTGCTTGAGTGTTTAAGAAAATCTACGTTAAAATCTCCACAAATGATAATGTGTTTTCCCTTTTCTGACAGATAATGCAGCAAGAGATCTAGGTTTTTAAGAAACATTTGAAAATATCCAAGTGGGGACCTATACACAGTCACAATTATGAATTTACCACTGTCCAATTTAAGCTCACTAGCGCATACTTCAATGTGCTGTTCTACACAGAATTTTGCGGTCTCTATGTTTTAAAAACATAATGTTCCCCCTTAACATAAATGGCAGCTCCTCCTTTCTCCATACTGTCTCTACAAAAATAAGTTGCTAGTTTATACCCATTAATATTTACATTTTCCATTTGTGTAGTTATATGATGTTCAGACAGGCACAGTACATCAACTTCTGTTCTATTTTTTATATTCTCAAAACAAATTATTAGTTTGTCTATTTTGTTCCTTAATACCCTGATATTTTGGTGAAATATATTAACACAACTGTTTCCTCTACCTTTATTCAAACCATTTATTTTTTTACCTTTAAGAGCTGTCTGTCTGGACATCTTGTTCAACCTAAAAAAGCTGCCCCTATGCCCTTTCGGGTCACAGGGGTTTTGCCTTGAGTGCTACTGGCCCCCTTTACACAACCTACAATTAAATCAGCAAATCTATCCTTCCCTAGACTATTTAGGTGCAGGCCATGTCGAGTGTATCCCCATCTCCCAATGCTACCAACAGGCACTGTATAAATGTGTGTCTTTGCACCGTCCAGCAGCTTCTCGCTCAACTCTCTGTGAACTCGCCACACAGAAGGGTTAACCGAGGGCTGATCATAACGCTGCAATACATCAACAAAACCCACATCCTTACATCCTGTTGCAGCTCCTATTTTATCCAGGTCACTCTTAATATCATAATTCCTATCCTTAGCCAGGCTGTTTCCTGCCCCACCTATTACTATCACCTCATCATTCTTGTCAAAGTCCCTACAGAGTGTACCTATGTTTTCTATCACCTGGCTAAGCCTAGCACTTGGCTTAAACAAACTCGTGACCTGGAAATCTGCTCCTAATTTCTCCTGCACTTGTTGGCCTACACCCCTCCCATGACTGCTACCTAGCAACAAGACATTTCTATTCCTATTACTAGATTTTCCCGACCAAATGCTGTTACCAATTTTATTAGTCTGCTGCACCCTACTTTCAACTACTCCTGTTTTTGGATCCTCCCTTCCTATTTCAGGTAACAAGCAGGTGAGTCATATTGCGGCAAGGTGTCAGGGGCAGTTAGTGCTATGCCTTGTCTCAGTGTCGCCCTCATACCCGTCACCATTCACATTGATTGTACAAGAACATTGAAATATTTTTTTTTGATTTCCCAGACCATATGGATATGAAAATTTCACCAAACCAACTTTCTCTTTATAGATATATCAAGCAGGCCAAACAGATGATGGCAAGGAGTCAGCGGCCGTTAGTGCAAGGCCTTATCTCGGTGCCGCCCTCATACCCGTCACCACTCACATGAGTGTAAAGGAACATTGAATTTTTTTATTGATTTCCCAGACAATATGTATATGAACATATCACCAAACCAACTCTCTCTTTATACATATATCAAACGATCCAGGCAGATGGCTGCAAGCAGTCAGCAGCCGTTAGGGCAGGGCCTTTTCTCAGTGCTGCCATCCTACCCGTCACCACTCACATTGATTGTGAAGGAACATTGAATTTTTTTTTATTGGTTTCCCAGACCATATGTATATGAACATATTAGCAAACAGACTTTCTCTTTATACATATATCTAGCGGGCCAGGCAGATGGTGGCAAGGAGTCAGGGGCAGAAATTGCTAGGCCTTGTCCCAGTGCCACTCTGATACCCGCCACCACTCTAATTGATTGTAAAGGAACATTGAATTTTTTTTATTGATTTCCCAGATTGTATGTATATGAACATATCACCAAACCTACTTTCTCTTTTTACTTATATCATGCAGTCCAGGCAGATAATTGTAAGCAATAAAGGGTAGTTAGTACTAGGCCTTGTACCAGTGCCGCCCTCACACCCGTCACAACTCACATTGATTGTAAAGGAACATTGATTTCCTTTTATTGATTTCTTATTATTGCTCTCCCAGACCATATGTATATGAACATATCACCAAACCAGCTTTCTCTTTATACATATATCAAGCTGGCCAATCACATAACGGCAGGGAGTCTGAAGCAGTTAGAGCTAGGCCTTGTCCCAGTGTGGCTTTCATACCCATCACCACTTGCACTGATTGTAAAGGAATATGGATACTTTTCACATTCTAACGTGTAACGTGGCTGCCAGCCATTGTTTCATGCGAAATCTTAAGGCCGTCGGTCATGTCCAAGGCACCTAAGCCACCTAATAAGTCAATAATCTATAACTGAAACTTGAATTGTACTGCTTCTTACTGGCCGATTACATCAACTTAGAAGCTTCTTCTGTGTTCTACTATGGTACACTCCTGGAAATGGAAAAAAGATCACATTGACACCGGTGTGTCAGACCCACCATACTTGCTCCGGACACAGCGAGAGGGCTGTACAAGCAATGATCAGACGCACGGCACAGCGGACACACCAGGAACCGCGGTGTTGGCCGTCGAATGGCGCTAGCAGCGCAGCATTTGTGCACCGCCGCCGTCAGTGTCAGCCAGTTTGCCGTGGCATACAGAGCTCCCACGCAGTCTTTAACACTGGTAGCATGCTGAGACAGCGTGGACGTGAACCGTATGTGCAGTTGACGGACTTTGAGCGAGGGCGTATAGTGGGCATGCGGGAGGCCGGGTGGACGGACCGCAGAATTGCTCAACACGTGGGGCGTGAGGTCTCCACAGTACATCGATGTTGTTGTCGCCAGTGGTCGGCGGAAGGTGCACGTGCTCGTCGACCTGGGACCGGACCGCAGCGACGCACGGATGCACGCCAAGACCGTAGGATCCTACGCAGTGCCGTAGGGGACCGCACCGCCACTTCCCAGCAAATTAGGGACACTGTTGCTCCTGGGGTATCGGCGAGGACCATTCGCAACCGTCTCCATGAAGCTGGGCTACGGTCCCGCACACCGTTAGGCCGTCTTCCGCTCACGCCCCAACATCGTGCAACCCACCTCCAGTGGTGTCGGGACAGGCGTGAATGGAGGGACGAATGGAGACGTGTCGTCTTCAGCGATGAGAGTCGCTTCTGCCTTGGTGCCAGTGATGGTCGTATGCGTGTTTGGTGCCGTGCAGGTGAACGCCACAATCAGGACTGCATACGACCGAGGCACACAGAGCCAACACCTGGCTTCATGGTGTGGGGAGCGATCTCCTACACTGGCCGTACACCTCTGGTGATCGTCGAGGGGACACTGAATAGTGCACGGTACATCCAAACCGTCATCAAACCCATCGTTCTACCATTCCTAGACCGGCAAGGGAACTTGCTGTTCCAACAGGACAATGCACGTCCGCATGTATCCCGTGCCTCCCAACATGCTCTATAAGGTGTAAGTCAACTACCCGGGCCAGTAAAATCTCCGGATCTGTCCCCCATTGAGCATGTTTGGGACTGGATGAAGCGTCGTCTCACGCGGTCTGTACGTCCAGCATGAACGCTGGTCCAACTGAGGCGCCAGGTGGAAATGGCATGGTAAGCCACTCCACAGGACTATATCCAGCATCTCTACGATTGTCTCCATGGGAGAATAGCAGCCTGCATTGCTGCAAAAGGTGGATATACACTGTACTAGTGCCAACATTGTGCATGCTCTGTTGCCTGTGTCTATGTGCCTGTGGTTATGTCAGTGTGATCATGTGATGTATCTGACCCCAGGAATGTGTCAATAAAGTTTCCAATTCTTGGGACAATGAATTCACGGTGTTCTTATTTCAATTTCCAGGAATTTATATGAACATATCATCTAAGCAACTTCCTCTTTATACATCTATCAAGCGAGCCAGGCAGATAAGGGCAAGGAGTCAATGGTAGTTAGTGGTAGGCCTTGTCCCAGTGCCGCATTCATACCTTTCACCACTCACATTGATTGTAAAGGAACATTGAATTTTTTATTTGATTTCCCAGACCATATCTACATAAACATATTACCAAACGAACTTTCTCTTTATACTTATATCAAGCAGGCCAGGCAGATGGCAGCAAGTGGTCAGGGGCAGTTAGTGCTAATCCTTGTCCCAGTGCCGCCCTCATACCCGTCACCCCTCACATTGATTGTAAAGGGACATTGAAATTTTTTTATTGATTTCCAAGATCATATGTATATGAACATATCACCAAACCAACATTCTCCTTATACATATATCAAGCGGGCCAGGCAAATGGTGGCAATGGGTCAGGTGCAATTAGGGCTAAGCCTTGTCCCAGTGCCGCCCTCATACACGTCACCACTCACATTGATTGTAAAGGAACATTGAATTTTTTATTTGATTTCCCAGACCATATCTACATAAACATATTACCAAATGAACTTTCTCTTTATACATATATCAAGCAGGCCAGGCAGATGGCAGCAAGTGGTCAGGGGCAGTTAGTGCTAATCCTTGTCCCAGTGCTGCCCTCATACCCGTCACCCATCATATTGATTGTAAAGGGACACTGAATTTTTTTTATTGATTTCCAAGACCATATGTATATGAACATATCACCAAACCAACTTTCTCAATATACATGTATCATGCGAGCCAGGCAGATGGCGGCAAGCAGTCAGGGGCAGTTAGTGCTAAGCCTTGTTCCAGTTCTGCCCTCATACCTATCACCACTCACATAAATGCACTCCTAAAAATGGAAAATAGAGCACATTGACACCGGTGTGTCAGACCCACCATACTTGCTCTGGACACTGCGAGAGGGCTGTACAAGGAATGATCACAGGCACGGCACAGCCGACACACCAGGAACCGCGGTGTTGGCTGTCGATTGGCGCTAGCTGCGCAACATTTGTGCACTGCTGCCATCAGTGTCAGCCAGTTTGCTGTGGCATACGGAGCTCCATCGCAGTCTTCAACACAGGTAGCATGCCGCGACAGCGTGGACGTGAACTGTATGTGCAGTTGATGGACTTTGAGTGAGTGCGTATAGTGGGCATGTGGGAGGCCAGGTGGACGTAATGCCGAATTGCTTAACACGTGGGGCCTGAGGTCTCCACATTATATCGATGTTGTCGCCAGTGGTCAGCAGAAGGTGCACGTGCCCGTCGACCTGGGACCGGACCGCAGCGACGCACGGATGCACGCCAAGACCGTAGTATCCTACGCAGTGCCATAGGGGACCGCACCGCCACTTCCCAGCAAATTAGGTACACTGTTGCTCCTGGGGTATCGGCGAGGACCATTCGCAACCGTCTCCATGAAGCTGGGCTACGGTCCCGCACACCGTTAGGCCGTCTTCCGCTCACGCCCCAACATCATGCAACCTGTCCCAAGTGGTGTCGCGAAAGGCGTGAATGGAGGGCGAATGCAGACGTGTCGTCTTCAGCAATGACAGTCGCTTCTGCCTTGGTGCCAATGATGGTCGTATGCGTGTTTGGCGCCGTGCAGGTGAGCGCCACAATCAGGACTGCATACGACTGAGGCACACAGGGACAACACCCGGCATCATGGTGTGGGTTGTGATCTCCTACACTGGCCGCACACCTCTGGTGATTGTCGAGGGGACACTGAATAGTGCACGGTACATCCAAACCATCATCAAACCTATCGTTCTACCATTCCTAGACCGGCAAGGGAACTTGCTGTTCCAACAGGACAATTCACGTCCGCATGTATCCCGTGCCACCCAACATGCTCTAGAAGGTGTAAGTCAACTACCCTGCCCAGCAAGATCTTCGGATCGGTCCCCCATTGAGCATGTTTGGGACTGGATGAAGCGTCGTCTCATGCGATCTGCATGTCCAGCATGAACGCTGGTCCAACTGAGGTGCCAGGTGGAAATGGCATGGCAAGCCGTTCCTCAGGACTACATCCAGCATCTCTACGATCGTCTCCATAGGAGAATAGCAGCCTGCATTGCTGCGAAAGGTGGATATACACTGTACTAGTGCCGACATTGTGGATGCTCTGTTGCCTGTATCTATGTGCCTGTGGTTCTGCCAGTGTTATCGTGTGATGTATCTGACCCCAGGAATGTGTCAATAAAGTTTCCCCTTCCTGGGACAATGAATTCACAGTGTTTTTATTTCAATTTCCAGGAGTGTAGTAAAGGAACATTGAATTTTTGTTTATTGATTTCCAGAGCATATGTATATCAACATATTACCAAACAAACTTTCTTTTTATACATATATCAAGTGGGAGAGGCAGATGGCAGCAAGGAGTCATGGGCAGTTAGAGCTAAGCCTTGTCCCAGTGCCTTTTACATACCCGTCACCACTCAGATTGTTTGTAAAGGATCATTGAATTTTTATTATTGATTTCCCAGTCCATATGTGTATGTACATATCACCAAACAAACTTTCTCCTTATACATATATCAAGCAGGCCGAGCAAATGGCAGCAAGGAGTCAGGGGCAGTTATTGCTAAGCATCTTCACAGTGCCTTCCTCATACCCGTCACCACAAACATTGATTGTAAAGGAACATTGAATTTTTTTATTAATTTCCCAAACCATATGTATATGAATATATCAAACAAACCAACTTTCTCTTTATACGTATATCAAGTGGGACAGGCAGATGGCGGCAGGGAGTCAGGGGCAGTTAGTGCTAGGCCTTGTCCCAATGCTCCCTCATACCCGTCACCACTCACAATGATTCTAAAGAAACATTGAATATTTTTATTGATTACACAAACGATATGTATGTGAACATATCAAAAAAACAATTTTTCTCTTTATACATATATCAAGTGGGCCAGGCAGATGGCATCAATGGGTCAGGGGTAGTTAGTGCTAGGCCTTGTCTCAGTGTCCCCTCATACCCGTCACCACTCACATTTATTCTAAAGAAACATTGAATTTTTTTTATTTATTTCCCAAACCGTATGTAAATGAACATATAAAAAATACCAACTTTCTCTTTATACACATATCAAGTGGGCCAGGCAGATGTCTGCAAGGAGTCAGGGGCAGTTATTGCTAGGCATTGTCCCAGTGCCCCCTCATACCCATCACCAATCACAATGATTCTAATGAAATATTGAATTTTTTTAATTGATTTCCCAAACCATATGTATATGAAAATATCAAAACACCAACTTTCTCTCTATACATATATCAAATGAGCCACGCAGATGGCGACAAGAATCAGGAGCAGTTAGTTCTAGGCCTTGTCCCAGTGCCTTCTCATACCCGTCACCAATCAGATTGATTCTAAAGAAACATTGAATTTTTTTTTTGATTTCCCAAAACATATGGATATGAAAATATCAAAAATACCAACTTTCTCTTTATACATGTATCAAATGGGCCAGGCAGATGGCGGCAAGGAGTCACGGGCAGTTAGTGCTAGGCCTTGTCCCTGTGCCCCCTCATACTCGTTACCACTTTCATTGAACCTAAAGAAACATTGATTTTTTTTTATTGATTTCCCTAACCATATGTATATGAAAATATCAAATAAACCAACTTTCTCTTTATACATATATCAAGAGGGCCAGGCAGTTGGTGGCAGTGAGTCAGCTGCAGTTAGTACTAGGCCTTGTCCCAGTGCCACCCCATACCCGTCACTACTCACATTGATTCTGAAGAAACATTGAATTTTATTATTGATTTCCCAAAGCATATGTATATGAACATATAAAAAAAACTTTCTCTTTATACATATATCAAATGGGATAGTCAGATAGCGGCAAGGAGTCAGGGGAAGTTAGTGCTAGGCCTTGTCCCAGTGCCCACTTATACCCGTCACCACTTACATTGATTCTAATGAAACATTGAATTTTTTTTATTTATTTCCCAAACCATACGTGAAATGAACATATCAAAAAAACCAACTTTCTATTTATACATATATGAAATGGACCAGGCAGATGGCGGCAAGATGTCAGGGGCTTTTAGTGCTAGGCCTTGTCCCAATGCTCCCTCATACCCGCCACCACTCACATTGATTCTAAAGAAACATTGAATTTTTTTATTTATTTCCCAAACCGTATGTAAATGAACTTGTCAAAGAAACCAACTTCCTCTTTTTACATTATTGTAAGGGGCCAGGCAGATGGCGGCAAGGAGTCAGAGGCAGTTAGTGCTAGGCAGTTAGTGCAGCGCATCTTCATACCCGTCACACTCACATTGATTCTGAAGAAACATTAAATTTTTTTATTGATTTCCCATAGCATATGTAAATGAAGATTTTTAAACTACCAACATTCGCTTTATACATATATCAAGTGGGCCAGGCAGATGGCGGCAAGATGTCAGGGGCAGTTTTTACTAACCCTTGTCACAATGCCCCCTTATACACGTCACCACTCACATTGATTCTAAAGAAACAATGAATTTTTTTTATTTATTTCCCTAACCATATGTAAATGAACATATAAAAAACCAAATCTCTCCTTATGCGTATATCAAATGGGCCAGGCAGATGGCGGCAATGAGCCATGGGCAGTTAGTGCTAGGCCTTTTCCCAGTGCCCCCTCATACCCGTCACCACTTACATTTATTCTAAAGAAACATTAAACTTTTTATTGATTTCTTAAACCATATGTACATACAAATATCAAGGAAACCAACTTTCTCTTTATATATACATCAAGTGTGCCAGGCTGATGGCGGCAAGATTTCAGGGGCAGTTAGTGCTTGGCCTTGTCCCAGTGAGCCCTCATACCCGTCACCACTCACATTGATTCCAAAGAAACATTGAATTTTCTTTATTGATTTCCCAAACCATATGAATATGAAAATATCAAGGAGACCAAATTTCTCTTTAACATATATCAAGTGGGCCAGTCAGATCGTGGCATGGATTCAGGGGCAGTTAGTGCTAGGCCTTGTCACAGTGTCCCCTCATACACGTCACAATTCCTATTGGTTCTAAAAAAACATTGAATTTTTTTAATTTATTTCCCAAACCATATGTAAATGAACATATAAAAAAAACTTTCTATTTATACATATATTAAATGCGCCAGGCAGATGGCGGCAAGGGGTCACGGGCTGTTAGTGCTAGGCCTTGTCCCAGTGCCCCCTCATACCAGTCACCACTCACATTGATTCTAAAGAAACATTGAATTTTTTTTAAGGATTTCCAAAACCATATGTAAATGAACATATAAACAAAACTAACTTTCTCTTTATACATATATCAAGTGGGCCAGGCAGTTGCCGGCAAGGAGTCAGGGGCAGTTTGTGCTAGTCCTTGTCACAGTGACCCCTTATACCCGTCACCACTCACACAGATTCTAAAGAAACATTGAACTTTTTTTTATTTATTTCCCAAACCGTATGTAAATGAACATATAAAAACCAACTTTCTTTTTATACATAATCAAATGGGCCAGGCAGATGGCGGCAAGAAGACAGGGACAGTTGATTCTAGGCCTTGTCCCAATGCCCCTAATTCTTGTCACCACTCACATTAATTCTAAAGAAACATTGAATTTTGTTATCGATTTCCGAAACCATATGTATATGATAATATCAAGAAACCAACTATCTCTTTATACATATATGAAGTGGGCCAGGAAGATGGCGGCAAACAGTCAGGGGCAGTTTGTGCTAGGCCTTGTCACAGTGCCAACTCATGACCGTCACCACTCACTTTGATTTTACAGAAACACTGAATTCTTTTTGTTGATTTCCCAAACCATATGTATATGAAAAAATCAAAAATACCAACATTCTCTTTAAACATATATCAAGTGCTCCAAGCAGATGGCGGCAAGGAGTCAGGGGCAGTTGGTGCTAGGCCTTCTCCCAGTGCCCCCTCATACCCGTCACCACTCACATTGATTCTAAAGAAACATTGGATTTTTTATATGATTTCCAAAACCATATGTAAATGAACATATAAAAAAAACCACTTTCTCCTTATACATATATCAAGTGGGCCAGGCAAATGGCAGCAAGGAGTCAGGGCATTTAGTTGTAGGCCTTGTCCCAGTGCCCTCTCATACCCGTCACCACTCACATTGATTCTAAAGACAAATTGAATTTTTTTAGTTAATTTCCCAAACCATATGTAAATGAACATATAAGAAAACTAATTTTCTCTTTATACATATATCAAGTGGGCCAAGCAGATGGCGGCAAGGAGTCAGTTCAGTTTTTGCTAGGCCTTGTCCCGGTGCACCCTCATACCCGTCCCCACTCACATTGATTCTAAAGAAACATTGAAATTTCTTTTTTATTTCCCAAACCATGTGTAAATGAACATATTTAAAAAGGCAACTTTCTCTTTATACATATATCAAGTGGGCCAGGCAGATGGCGGCAAGAAGTCAGGGGCAATTAATGCTAGGCCTTGTAACAGTGGCCTCTCATACCCGTCACCACTCACATTGATTCTAAGGAAAAATTGAATATTTTTAATGATTTCCCAAACCATATGTATATAAGAATATCAAAAATACCAACTTTCTCTTTATACATATATTAAGTGTGCCTGGCAGATGGCGGCAACGAGTCAGGGGCAAATTTTCCTAGGCTTAGTGCCACCTCAGACACATCACCACTCACATAGATTCTACAGAAACAATGAATTTTTGTTATTTATTTCCCAAACCATATGTAAATGGACATATCACAACAACCAAATTTCTCTATATACATATATCAAATGGGCCAGGCAAATGGCGGCAAGGAGTCAAGGTTCAGCTTTTGCTAGGCTTTCTCCCAGTGCCCCCTTATACCCGTCACCACTCACATTGATTCTAAAGAAACATTGAAATTTTTTATTTATTTCCCAAACCATATGTAAATGAACATACCAAAAAAACAACTTTCTATTTATACATATATTAGATGGGCCAGGCAGATGGCGGCAAGGAGTCAGAGGCAGTTAGCTCTAGTTTTTATCACAGTGCTCCCTCATACCCGTCACCACTCACATTGATTCTAAGGAAACATTGAATATTTTTATTGATTTCCCAAACCATATGTATATAAAAATATCAAAAATAACAACTTACTCTTTATACATATGTCAAGTGGGCCAGGCAGATGGCGGCAATGAGTCAAAGGCAGTTAGTGCTAGCTCTTGTCCCAGTGCCCCCTCATACCTGTCACCACTCACATTGATTCTAAAGAAACATCGAATTTTTTTAATTATTTCCCAAACCGTATGAAAATGAACATATCAAAACAACCAACTTTCTCTTTATACATTTATCAAGTGGGCCAGGCAGATGGCGGCAAGAAGACAGGGACAGTTGATGCTAGGCCTTGTCCCAATGCCCCCAATTCTTGTCACCACTCACATTAATTCTAAAGAAACATTGAATTTTGTTATTGATTTTCGAAACCATATGTATATGATAATATCAAGAAACCAACTATCTCTTTATACATATATGAAGTGGGCCAGGCAGATGGCGGCAAACAGTCAAGGGCAGTTTGTGCTAGGCCTTGTCACAGAGCCCCCTCATACCCGTCACCACTCACTTTGATTTTACAGAAACACTGAATTCTCTATGTTGATATCCCAAACCATATGTATATGAAAAAATCAAAAATACCAACATATTCTTTAAACATATATCAAGTGCTCCAGGCAGATGGCGGCAAGGAGTCAGGGACAGTTAGTGCTAGGCCTTCTCCCAGTGCCCCCTCATACCCGTCACCACTCACATTGATTCTAACGAAACATTGAATTTTTTTTAATGATTTCCAAAACCATATGTAAATGAACATATAAACAAAACCACCTTTCTCTTTATACATATATCAAGTGGGCCAGGCAGATGGCGGCAAGGAGTCAGGGGCAGTTAGTGCTACACCTTGTCGTAGTGTCCCCTCTTACCCGTCACCACTCACATTGATTCAAAGAAACATTCAATTTTTTTTTATTGATTTCCCAAACCATTTGAATATGAAAAAAAAAATATCAAATTTCTCTTTTACATATATCAAGAGGGCCAGACAGATAGCGGCAAGGAGTCAGGGGCAGTTAGGGCTAGGCCTTGTCCGAGTGCCCCCTCACACCCATCACCACTCACATTGATTCTAAAGAAACATTGATTTTTTTTTTTTATTTATTTCCCAAACCATATGTAAATGAGCATATCAAGAAAACAACTTTCTCTTTATACATATATCAAGTGAGCCAGTCAGATGGCGGTAAAGAGTTAGGGGCAGTTACTGCTCGGCCTTGTCCCAGCTCCCCTCACACCTGTCACCACTCACATAGATTCAAAAGAAACATTGAATTTTTTTTATTGATTTCCCAAACCATATGTATATGAAGATATCAAAAAAAACGAACTTTCTCTTCATTCATATATCAAGTTTGCCTGGCAGATGGCGGCAAGAAGTGAGGGGCAATTAGTGCTAGGCCTTGTAACAGTGGCCTCTCATACCCGTCACCACTCACATTGATTCTAAGGAAAAATTGAATATTTTTATTGATTTCCCAAACCATATGTATATAAGAATATCAAAAATACCAACTTTCTCTTTATACATATATTAAGTGGGCCTGGCAGATGGCGCCAACGAGTCAGGTGCAATTTTTGCTAGGCTTAGTGCCACCTCAGACATCACCACTCACATGGATTCTACAGAAACAATGAATTTTTTTTACCTCTTTCCCAAACCATATGTAAATGGACATATCAAAGCAACCAAATTTCTCTATATACATATATCAAATGGGCCAGGCAAATGGCGGCAAGGAGTCAAGGTTCAGCTTTTGCTAGGCTTTGTCCCAGTGCCCGCTCATACCCGTCACCACTCACATTGATTCTAAAGAAACATTGAAATTTTTTATTTATTTCCCAAACCATATGTAAATGAACATATAAAAAAAACAACTTTCTATTTATACATATATTAAATGGGCCAGGCAGATGGCGGCAAGGAGTCAGGGGCAGTTAGCTCTAGTTTTTATCACAGTGCTCCCTCATACCCGTCACCACTCACATTGATTCTAAGGAAACATTTAATTTTTTTTATTTATTTCCTAAACCGTATGGAAATGACTATATCAAAAAAACCAATTTTCTCTTTATACATATATCAAATGGGCCAGGCAGATAGCGGCAATGAGTCAGGGGCAGTTGTGCTAGGCCTTGTCCCAGTGCCCCTCATACCCGTCACCACTCACATTGATTCTAAAGAAATATTGAATTTTTTTTATTGATTTCCCAAACCATATGTATATGAAAATATAAAAAAAAACAACTTTCTCTTTATACATATATAAAGTGGTCCAGGCAGATAGCGGCAAGGAGTCAGGGGCAGTTAGCGCTAGGCCTTGTAACAGTGCGCCGTCATACCCGTCACCATTCACTTTGATACTAAAGAAACATTGAATTTTTTTTATTTCCAAAACCGTATGTAAATGAACATATAAAAAAAAAAAAGCTTTCTCTTTATTCATATATGAAATGGGCCAGGCAGATGACGTCAAGGGGTCAGGGGCAGTTAGTGCTAGGCCTTGTCCCAGTGCCCCCTCATACCTATCAACACTCACATTGATTCTAAAGAAACATTGAATATTTTAATATTTATTTCCCAAACCATATGTAAATGAACATATCAAAAAAACAACTGTCTCCTTATACATATATCAAATGGAACAGGCAGATGGGGGCATAGAGTCAGGGGCAGTTAGTGCTAGGCCATGTTCCATTGCGCCCTCATACCTGTCACCACTCACAATGATTCTAAAGAAACATAGGATTTTTTTTATTGATTTCCCAAACCATATGTATATGAACATATCAAAAAAACCAACTTTCTCTTTAAACTTATATCAAATTTGCCAGGCAGATGGCGGCAAGGGGTCACGGGCTGTTAGTGCTAGGCCTTGTCCCAGTGCCCCCTCATACACGTCACCACTCACATTGATTCTAAAGAAACATTAATTTTTTTTTATTTATTTCCTAAACCGTGTGGAAATGACTATACCAAAAAAAACAACTTTCTCTTTCTACATATATCAAATGGGCCAGGCAGATGGCGGCTAGGAGTCAGGGGCAGTTGTGCTAGGCCTTGTCCCAGTGCCCCCTCATACCCGTCACCACTCACGTTGATTCTAAAGAAACATTGAATTTTTTTTATTTATTTCCCAAACCGTATGTAAATGAACATGTGAAAGAAACCAACTTTCTCTTTTTACATTAATCAAGTGGGCCAGGCAGATGGCAGCAACGAGTCAGGGGCAGTTTTTGCTAAGCCTTGTCACAGTGCCCTCTTATACACGTCACAACTTACATTGATTCTAAAGAAACATTGAATTATTTTATTGATTTAATAAACCGTATGTATATGAAAATATCAAAAATACCAACTTTCTCTTTATACATATATCAAGTGGGCAAGGCAGATGGTGGCAAGGAGTCAGGGGCAGTAAGTACTAGGCCTTGTCCTAGTGCCCCCTCATACCCTTCACCACTCACATTGACTCAGAAGAAATATTGAATTTGCTTTATTGATTTCCCAAAACCATATGTATATGAAAATATCAAAAAAATCAACTTTCTTTTCATACATATACCAAGTGGGCCTGGCAGATGGCGGCAAGGAGTCATGGCAGTTAGTGCTAGGCCTTGTCCAAGTAGTCCCTCATACCCTTCACCACTCACATTGATCTAATGAAACATTGAATTTTTTTATTTATTTCTCCAACCATATGAAAATGAACATATAAAAAAAACAACTTTCTCTTTATACATATATCAAGTGGGCCAGGCAGAAGGCGGCAAAGAGTCAGGGGCAGTAAGTGCTAGGCATTGCCCATGAGCTCCCTCATACCCATCGCCACTCACATTGATCTAAGGAAACATTGAATTTTTCTTATTTATTTCACTAACCATATGTAAATGAACATATAAAATAACCAACTTTCTCTTTATACATATATCAAGTGGGCCAGCAGATGGAGGCAAGGAGTCAGGTGCAGTTAGTGCTAGGCCTTGTCCTAGTGCCCCCTCACACCCTTCACCACTCACATTGATTCTAAAGAAACATTGAATTTTTTTTTATAAATTTCCCAAAACCATATGTAAATGAGCATACCAAAAAAAACCACTTTTCTCTTTATACATATATCAAATGGTCCAGGCAGATGGCGGCAAGGTGTCAGGGGCAGTAAGTGCTATGCTTTGTCTCAGTGCCCCCTAATACACGTCACGACTCACATTGATTATAAAGAAACATTGAAATTTTTTTTATTGATTTCCAAACCATATATATATGAAAATATCAAAAAGCAACTTTCTCTTCATACATATATAAAGTGGGCCAGGCAGATGGCGGCAAGGAGTCAGTGGCAGTAAGTGCTAGGCCTTTTCCTAGTGTCCCCTCATACCCTTCACCACGCACATTGACTATAAACAAATATTGAATTTTCTTTATTGATTCAACAAAACCATATTTATATGAAAATATCAAAAAAACCAACTTTCTCTTTATACATATATCAAGTGGGCCATTCAGATGGCGGTAAGGAGTGACAGACGGTTAGTGCTAGGTCTTGTCCCAGTGCCCCCTCAAACCTGTAACCACTCACATTAATTCTAAAGAAACATTGAATTTTTTTATTTATTTCCCATACCATATGTAAATGAGCATATCAAAAAAAAAATCAACTTTCTCTTTGTACATATATAAAATGGGCCATGCAGATGGCGTGCAAGTAGTCAGGGGCAGTTAGTGAGAGGCCTTGTCCTAATGCCCCCTGATACGCGTCACAAATCACATTGATTCCAAAGAAACTACGACTTTTTTTTTTACTTATTTACCAAACCATATGTAAATGAAAATATAAAAAAACCAACTTTATCTCTATACATATTTCAAATGTGCCGGGCGGATAGCGGCAAGTAGTCAGGGGCAGTTAGTGCTAGGCCTTGTCCCAGTGGCCCCTCATACCCATCACACTCACATTGATTCTAAAGAAATATTTAATTTTTTTTATTGATTACCCAATCCATATTTATATGAAAAGATCAAAAAACCAACTTCCTCTATATACATATATCAAGAGGGCCAGTCATATGGCGGCAAGGAGTCAGGGGCAATTAGTGCTAGGCCTTGTCCTAGTGCCCCCTCATACCCTTCACCACTCATATTGATTCTCATGAAACATTGAAGTTAATTTATTGATTTTCCAATCCATAAGTATACGTACATATGAAAGAAAACAAATTGCTCTTTATATATACATCAAGTGGGCCAGGCAGATGGCGGCAAGGAGTCAGGTGCAGTTAGTGCTAGGCCTTGTTCCAGTGCCCCCTCATACCCGTCACCACTCACATTGGTTCTAATGAAATATTGAAGTTTATTTATTGGTTTTCCAATCCATATGTATACGTACATATGAAAGAAAACAAATTGCTCTTTATATATACATCAAGTGGGCCAAGCAGATTGCGGCAAGCAACCAGGGGCAGTTAGTGCTAGGCCTTGTCCCAGTGCCCCCTCATACCCTTCACCACTCACATTGATTCTAATGAAACATTGTTTTTTTTTATTTTATTTTCCCAAACATATGAAAAGGAACATATCAAGAAAAACTAAATTCTCTTTATACATATATCAAATGAGCCAATCAGATGACGGCAAATAATCACGGGCAGTTAGTGCTGGGCCTTGTCCCAGTGCCCCCTTATACCCGCCACCACTCACATTGATTCTAAAGAAAAATACAATTTTTTCTATTGATTTCCCTAACCATATGTAAATGAACATATCAAAGAAAACAAATTTCTCTTTATACTTATATCAATTGTGCCAGGCAGATGGTGGCAAGGTGTGAGGGGCAGTAAGTGCTAGGCTTTGTCTCAGTGCCCCCTAATACACGTCACGACTCACATTGATTCTAAAGAAACATTGAAGTTTTTTTATTGATTCCCAAAACCATATGTATATGAAAATATCAAAAAGCAACTTTCTCTTTATACATATATAAAGTGGGCCAGGCAGATGGCGGCAAGGAGTCAGTGGCAGTAAGTGCTAGGCCTTTTCCTAGTGCCCCCTCATACCCTTCACCACGCACATTGACTATAAACAAATATTGAATTTTATTTATTGATTTAACAAAACCATATTTATATGAAAATATAAAAAAAACCAACTTTCTCTTTATACATATATCAAGTGAGCCATTCAGATGGCGGTAATGAGTCACAGGCGGTTAGTGCTAGCTCTTGTTCCAGTGCCCCCTCACACCCGTAACCACTCACATTGATTCTAAGGAAACATTGAATATCTTTTATTGATTTCATAAACCATATGTATATGAACATATTAAAAAAAAAACAACTCTCTCTTTATACATATATCAGGTGGGCCAGGCAGATGAAGGCAAATAGTCAGGGGCAGTTAGTGCTAGGCCTTGTCCCAGTGCCCCCTCATACCCGTCACCACTCACATTGATTCTAATGAAATATTGATGTTTATTTATTGGTTTTTAAATCCATATGTATACGAACATATTAAAAAAACCAACCTTCCCTCTATACATATAACAAGTGGGAGCGGCATATGGCGGCAAGCAGCAACGGGTAGTTAGTGCTAGGCCTTGTCCCAGTGCCCTCTCATACCCGACACCACTCACGTTAATTCCCAAGAAATATTGAAGTTTTTTTTATTGGTTTCCCAAACCATATGTATATGAACATATAAAAAAAAAACACTTTCTCTTTATACACATATCAAGAGAGCCAGGCAGATGGCGGCAACGAGTCAGGGGCAGTTAGTGCTGGGCCTTGTCCCAGTGCCCCCTTATACCCCCCACCACTCACATTGATTCTAAACAAACATACATTTTTTCTATTGATTTCCCAAACCATATGTAAATGAACACATAAAAAAATTTCTCTTTATATATATATAATGTGGACCAGTCAGATAGCGGCAGGTAGTCAGGGTCAGTTAGTGCTAGGCCTTGTCCCAATGCCCCACTCATACCCGTCACCACTCACGTGGATTCTAAAGAAACATTAAATTTTTTTATTTATTTTCCTAACCATATGTAAATGAACATATAAAAAAACCAACATTCCCTTTATACATTTACCAAGTGGGCCAATCAGATGGT